>NW_017213964.1:0-15109 GCF_001704415.2 Capra hircus | reverse complement strand
GCACGTGCAGGACCACTCGAGACGAGAACTGACTGCCCTGGGAGACTCCAGAAGTACCCAAGATCCATGTCAGCACTGGAGAGGAATCCTCAGGTTCCGCACTGACTCACACAAGTCTTAGGCCCCAGATCGACGGGAGAGGAATCCCGAGAGGCCCCCGAGCAACTCGCATGGGGACTGGCCTTTCCTGAGGCCACCAGAGGCGGTCCCTGAGGTCCCCGTCGTAAGTCGAGAGCACCTGCCGCAACTCGAGAAAATCCAGGAGGTTCTCCCCTCCAGGCGAGATGAGGCCCATTTCCGCTGAGGCGTCTCGAGGCTAATCACACCTAACCTCTGGAACTTCCAAAGGGTCCTTCACACCCTTGCTGCAACTCAAGAAGTTCCCGACATACCCGTCTCCACTCGAGAGGAAGCACGAGAGTCCCGCCCACATCCAGAGGAGCCCCGTTTCCGCCTCCTAGCTCGAGAGGAGGGATCCTTTCCCTGCGTGGTCGGGAAAGAATTCCAGGCGTTCCCGTCGCATCTCAAGAGGAGGCGCTCTCCACAGGAAAGGCGAGAGGAACTCCAGGGTCGTGCCACCATTCCCAGAGTCCCCCAGATGTCTCAGTCCATTCCAGGGAAACCTGTTTTCCCTGCACTGCCTTCGACTTTCAAGCCGAGGATCGACTCACACCACGGTGGCAGCGTGGGACAGCCCTATGGGGAAAGCCTCGTGGGAAAGCCTTGTGGGAAAGCCTCGAGGGAAAGCCACAGATCCCTTGATCCACGCGAAGGGAAGCTTGACACTGCTACTACAGCTCGGGAGGAAAGCGCACGTGCATCGACCCACTCGAGACGAGGACTGACTCCACTGGGGAGAGTCCAGAAGTACCCCAAGATCCATGTCAGCACTGGAGAAGAATCCTCAGGTTCCGGCACCCACTCCACACGAGATCGTAGGCCCCGGCATCGACGGGAGAGGAATCCCGAGAGGCGCCGAGCAACTCGCATAGGGATTGGACTTTCCAAAGGCCACCAGAGCAGGTACCTGAGGTCCCCGTCGTAAGTCGAGAGCACCTATCGCAACTCGAGAAAATCCTAGAGGTTCTCCTTTCCAGGCGAGATGAGGCCCATTTCCACTGAGGCGTTTCGAGGCCATTCACACCTAACCTCTGGAACTTACAAAGGGTCCTTCACACCCTTACTGCAACTAAAAAAGTTCCCCGACATACCCGTCTCCACTCGAGAGGAAGCTCGAGAGTCCCGCCCACATCCAGAGGAGCCCCGTGTCCGCCTCCTAGCTCGAGAGGAGGGATCCTTTCCCTGCGTGTTCGGGAAAGAATTCCCGGCGTTCCTGTCGCATCTCAAGAGGAGGCGCTTTCGACAGGAAAGACGAGGGGAACTCCAGGGTCGTGACACCATTACCTGAGTCCCACAGATGTCTCAGTCCATTCCAGGGAAATGTGTTTTCCCTGCACTGCCTCGACTTTCAAGCCGAGCATCGACTCACACCACGGTGGCACGTGGGACAGCCCTATGGGAAAGCCCCGTGGGAAAGCCTCGTGGTAAAGTCTCGAGGGAAAGCCACAGATCCCTTGATCCACGCGAAGGGAAGCGAGACTCTGCTGCTACAGCTCTGGAGGAAAGCGCACGTGCATGCCCCCACTCGGGACGAGGACTGACTCCCCTGGGGAGACTCCAGAAGTACCCCAGGATCCATGTCAGCACTGGACAGAAATCCTCAGGTTCCGGCACCGACTCCACACAAGATCTTAGGCCCCGGCATTGACGAGAGAGGAATCCCGAGAGGCCCCCGAGCAACTCGCATGGGGACTGGCCTTTCCTGAGGCCACCAGAGTGACTCCCCAGGGGAGTGGGTCCCTAGCAGTGTCATGCTTCCCTTCGCGTGGATCAAGGGATCTGTGGCTTTCCCTCGAGGCTTTCCCACGACGCTTTCCCACGAGGCTTTCCCAGTGGGCTGTCCCACGTGCCACCGTGGTGTGAGTCGATCCTAGGCTTGAAAGTCAAGGCAGTGCAAGGAAAACAGGTTTCCCTTGAATGGACTGAGACATCTGTGGGACTCTGGGAATGGTGGCACGACACTGGAGTTCCTCTCTCGTTTCCTGTGGAGAGTGCCCCGAGCAACTTGCATGGGGACTGGCCTTTCATGAGGTAACAGAGCGGGTCTCTGAGGTCCAAGTCGTAAGTCGAGAGCTCCTGCTGCAACTCGAGAAAATCCAGGAGGTTCTCCCCTCCAGGCGAGATGTGGCCCATATCCGATGACGCGTCTCGAGGCTATTCAACAAGCGTCTGGAACTAACAAACGGGCCTTCAAACCCTAGCTGCAACTCAAGAAGTTCCCCGAAATACACCTCTCCACTCGAGAGGAAGCAGGAGAGTCCCGCCCACATCCAGAGTAGCCCCGTTACTGCCTCCTAGCTCGAGAGGAGGGATCCTTTCACTGAGTGGACGGTCAAGTATTCCCGGAGTTCCCGACTCATCTCAAGAGGAGGCGCTATCCACAGGAAAGGCGAGAGGAACTCCAGATTCGTGCACCCATTCCCAGAGTCCCCCAGATGTCTCAGTCCATTCCAGGGAAACCTGTTTCCCTACACTGCCTCGACTTTCAGGACGAGGATCCACTCACACCACGGTGGCACTTGGCACAGCCCTTAGGGAAATCCTCGAGGGAAAGCCACAGATCCCTTGATCCATGCAAAGAGAAGCGTGACACTGCTGCTACAGCTTGGGAGGAAAGCGCACGTGCATGCCTCCACTCGAGATGAGGACTGACTCCCCTGGGGAGACTCCAGAAGTACCCCAAGATCTATGTCAGCACTGGAGAGGAATCCTCAGGTTCCGGCACCGACTCCACACAAGGTCTTAGACCCCGGCATCGACGGGAGAGAAATCCCGAGAGGCCCCCGAGCAACTCGCATGGGGACTGGCCTTACCTGAGGCCACCAGAGCGGGTCCCTGAGGTCCCCGTCTTAAGTCGAGAGCACCTGCACCAGCTCGAGAAAATGCAGGAGGTTCTCCCCTCCAGGGGAGATGAGGCCCATTTCCTCTGAGGCGTCCCCAGGCTAATTACACCTAACCTCTGGAACTTCCAAAGGGTCCTTCACACCATTGCTGCAACTCAAGAAGTTCCCCGACGTACCCGTCTCCACTCGAGAGGAAGCACGAGAGTCCCGCCCACATCCAGAGGAGCCCCGTTTCCGCCTCATAGCTCGAGAGGAGGGATCTTTCCCTGCGTGGTCGGGAAAGAATTCCCGGCGTTCCCGTCGCATCTCAATTGGAGGCGCTCTCCACAGGAAAGGAGAGAGGAACTCCAGGGTCGTGCCACCATTCCCAGAGTCTTCCAGACGTCTCAGTCCATTCCTGGGAAACCTGTTTTCCCTGCACTGCCTCGACTTTCAAGCCAAGGATCGACTCACACCTCGGTGGCACGTGGGACAGCCCTGTGGGAAAGCCTGGTGGGAAAGCCTCGTGGGAAAGTCTCGTGGGAAAGCCTCATGGGAAAGCCTCGTGGGAAAGCTTCGAGGGAAAGCCACAGATCCCTTGATCCACGCGAAGGGAAGCGTGACACTGCTGCTGCAGCTCGGGAGGAAAGCGCACGTGCATGCCCCCACTCGAGACGAGGACTGACTCCCCTGGGGAGACTCCAGAAGTACCCCAAGATCCATGTCAGCACTGGAGAGGAATCCTCAGGTTCCGGCACCGACTCCACACAAGATCTTAGGCCCCGGCATCGACGGGAGAGGAATCCTGAGAGGCCCCCGAGCAACTCGCATGGGGACTGGCCTTTCCTGAGGCCACTAGAGCGGGTCCCTGAGGTCCCCGTCGTAAGTCGAGAGCACCTGCCGCAACTCGAGAAAATACAGGAGGTTCTCCCCTCCAGGCGAGATGAGGCCCATTTCTGCTGAGGCGTCCTGAGGCTAATCACACCTGACCTCTGAAACTTCCAAAGGATCCTTCACACCTTTGCTGCAACTCAAGAAGTTCCCTGACATACCCGTCTCCACTCGAGAGGAAGCACGAGAGTCCCGACCACATCCAGAGGAGCCCCGTTTCCACCTCCTAGCTCGAGAGGAGGGATCCTTTCCCTGCGTGCTCGAGAAAGAATTCCCGGCGTTCCCGTCGCATCTCAAGAGGAGGCGCTCTCCACAGGAAAGGCGAGAGGAACTCCGGGGTCATGCCAGCATTCCCAGAGTTCCCCAGATGTCTCAGTCCATTCCAGGGAAACCTGTTTTCTCTGCACTGTTTTGACTTTCAAGCCGAGGATAGACTCACACCACGGTGGCACGTGGGACAGCCCTGTGGGAAAGCCTCGTGGGAAAGCCTCGTGGGAAAGCCTCGAGGGAATGCCACAGATCCCTTGTTCCACGTGAAGGAAAGGGTGACACTGCGGCTACAGCTCAGGAGGAAATCGCACGTGCATGCCCCCACTCGAGACGAGGACTGACTACCCTGGGGAGACTCCAGAAGTACCCCAAGATCCATGTCAGCACTGGAGAGGAATCCTCAGGTTCCGGCACTGACTCCACACAAGGTTTTAGGCCCCAGCATCGACGGGAGAGGAAACCTTAGAGGCCCCCGAGAGTCCCCCGAGCAACTCGCATGGGGACTGGCCTTTCCTGAGGCCACCAGAGCGGGTCCCTGAGGTCCCCGTCGTAAGTCGAGAACAGCTGCCCCAACACGAGAAAATCCAGGAGGTTCTCCCATCCGGGCGAGATGAGATCCAATTCCGCTGAGGCGTCTCCAGGCTTATAACACCTAAACTCTGGAACCTACAAAGGGTCCTTCACACCATTGTTGCAACTCAACAAGTACCCCGACATACCCGTTTCCACTCGAGAGGAAGCACGAGAGTCCTGCCCACATCCAGAGGAGCCCCGTTTCCGCCTCCTAGCTCGAGAGGAGGGATCCTTTCCCTGCGTGGTCGGGAAAGAATTCCCGGCGTTCCCGTCGCATCTCAAGAGGAGGCGCTCTTCACAGGAAAGGCGAGAGGAACTCCAGGGACGTGCCACCATTCCCAGAGTCCCCCAGATGTGTCAGTCCATTCAAGGGAAACCTGTTTTCCCTGCACTGCCTCGACTTTCAAGCCGAGGATCGACTCACACCACGGTGGCACTTGGGACAGCCCTGTGGGAAAGCCTCGTGGGAAAGCCTCGTGGGAAAGCCTCGAGGGAAAGCCCCTGATCCCTTGATCCTCGCGAAGGGAGGCGTGACACTGCTGCTACAGCTCGGAAGGAAAGCGCACGTGCATGCCCCCACTCGAGACGAGGACTGACTCCCCTGGGGAGACTCCAGAAGAAGCCCAGGATCCATGTCAGCACTGGAGAGGAATGCTCATGACCGGCACCGACTCCACACAAGATCTTAGGCCCCGGCATCGTCGGGAGAGGAATCCCGAGAGGACCCCGAACAACTCGCATCGGGCATGGCCTTTCCTGAGGCCACCAGAGCGGGTCCCTGAGGTCCTCGTCGTAAGTCGAGAGCACCTGCCACAACTCGAGAAAATCCAGGAGGTTCTCCCCTCCAGGCGAGATGAGGCCCGTTTCCGCTGAGGCGTCTCGAGGCTAATCACACCTAACCTCTGGAACTTCCAAAGGGTCCTTCACACCCTTGCTGCAACTCAAGAAGTTCCCCGACATACCCGTCTCCACTCGAGAGGAAGCACGAGAGTTCTGCCCACATCCAGATGAGCCCCGTGTCCGCCTCCTAGCTCGAGAGGAGGGATCCTTTCCCTGCGTGGTCGGGAAAGAATTCCAGGCGTTCCCGTCGCATCTCAAGAGGAGGCCCTCTCCGCCGGAAAGGCGAGAGGATCTCCAGGGTCGTCCACCATTACCTGAGTCCCACAGATGTCTCAGTCCATTCCAGGGAAACCTGTTTTCCCTGCACTGCCTCGACTTTCAAGCCGAGGATCGACTCACACCATGGTGGCTCCTGGGACAGCCTTGTGGGAAAGCCACGTGGGAAAGCCTCGTGGGAAAGCCTCGAGGGAAAGCCACAGATCTCTTGATCCACGCAAAGGGAATCGTGACACTGCTGCTACAGCTCGGGAGGACAGCGCACGTGCATGCCCCCACTCAAGATGAGGACTGACTCCCCTGGGGAGACTCCAGAATTACCCAAAGATCCATGTCAGCACTGGAGAGGAATCCTCACGTTCCGGCACCAACTCCACACAAGACCTTAGGTCCCGGCATTAACGGGAGGGGAATCACAAGAGGCCCCCGAGCAACTCGCATGGGGACTGGCCTTTCCTGAGGCCACCAGAGCGGGTTCCTGAAGTCCCCGTCGTAAGTCTAGAGCGCCTGCCACAACTCGAGAAAATTCAGGAGGTACTCCCCTCCAGGCGAGATGAGGCCCATTTCCCAGAGGCGTCTCGAGGCTAATCACACCTAACCTATGGAACTTCCAAAGGGTCCTTCACACCCTTGCTGCAACTCAAGAAGTTCCCTGACATACCCGTCTTCACTCGAGAGGAAGCACGAGAGTCCCGCCCACATCCAGAGGAGCCCCGTTTCCGCCTCCTAGCTCGAGAGGAGGGATCCTTTCCCTGCGTTGTCGGAAAAGAATTCCCGGTGTTCCCGTCGCATCTCAAGAGGAGGCCCTCTCCGCCGGAAAGGCGAGAGGATCTCCAGGGTCGTGCCACCATTCCCTGAGTGCCCCAGATGTCTCAGTCCATTCCAGGGAAATCTGTTTTCCCTGCACTGCCTCGACTTTCAAGCCGAGGATCGACTCACACCACGGTGGCACGTGGGACAGCCCTGTGGGAAAGCCTCGTGGGAAAGCCTGGTGGGAAAGCCTCGAGGGAAAGCCACAGATCCCTTGATCCCCGCGAAGGGAAGCATGACACTGCTGCTACATCTCGGGAGGAAAGCGCACGTGCATGCCCCCACTCGAGACGAGGACTGACTCCCCTGGGGAGACTCCAGAAGTACCCCAAGATCCATGTCAGCACTGGAGGGGAATCCTCAGCTTCCGGCCCCGACTCCACACAAGGTCTTAGGCCCCGGCATCGACGGGAGAGGAATCACGAGAGGCCCCCTAGCAACACGCATGATAACTGGCCTTTCCTGCGGCCGCCAGAGCGGGTCCCTGAATCCCCGTCGTAACTCGAGAGCACCTGCTGAAACTCGGGAATATCCAGGAGCCTCTCCATTCCAGGCGACATGAGGCCCATTTCCGCTGAGGCATCTCGAGACTAACCACACCTAACCTCTGGAACTTCCAATGGGTCCTTCACACCCTTGCTGCAACTCAAGAAGTTCCCCGACATACCCGTTCCTCTTCACGTTCTGCCATAATGGTGGTGTCATCTGCATATCTAAGTTGATTGATATTTCTACCGGCAATCTTGATTCCAGCTTATGTATCTTCCATCCCAGCATTTTTCATGATGTACTCTGCATAGAAGTTAAATAAACAGGGTGACAATATACAGCCTTGACATACTCCTTTTCCTTTTTGGAACCAGTCTGTTGTTCCATGTCCTGCTCTAACTGTTGCTTCCTGACCTTCATCCAGATTTCTCAAGAGGCAGGTTAGGTGGTCTGGTATTCCCATCTCTTTCAGAATTGTGGCTAAAACAACAGTATAAGGACCTTTCCGATGTCAGGCCAAGGAATTGTGTTTCCAGTCATTGAGCCACACCTGATCACTGAGCACAAATTCATGAATCTGTTCCTCAAGGGGGAATGATATTCTTTTTTATACAAACTTAGTTACCTGATTTATTACCTTACCTAATTGTTCCATCTGCTGTGAAATCCCACCCCCTTACTTGTGGCAAATCTGCTAACACCTGCCTCACTGTGGGAGGGGGTCTCCCATAGAAAATTTCATAAGGACAACAACTGTGGGAACGTGTGGTTACCCGTAATATGAGTAAGTCTGCCGGAAGCAAGCCCATCCACGTACAGTCAGTCTCTATGATCCATTTTGAAAGTGTCTCTTCAAGAGTTTGGTTGTTTCTTTCCACCAT
Source organism: Capra hircus (assembly GCF_001704415.2). Taxonomy (NCBI): domain Eukaryota; kingdom Metazoa; phylum Chordata; class Mammalia; order Artiodactyla; family Bovidae; genus Capra; species Capra hircus. Next base: position 7,137 of record NW_017213964.1, on the reverse strand, counting down.
TCCAGAACACTGGGGCCTATATGCTGTATGTAATTTCCACTGATATTTAGAGCTTCACATACCTGTTAATTAACGCGGCTACAAAGACAGGGCCATTGTCGGATTCTATACTGGTTGGAAACCCAAGTCTGGGAATTATTTCTCAAATCAGCGAGCTACTTCATTTTCTTTTTCAGATCAGGTAGGGAAGGCCTCTGCCCAACCGGAGAAGGTACCTACTATTCTAGTAAGTCATGATAACAGGTGACTGCCTTTGCTTCCCCGAAGGACACTCGCTTTCCCTGCATCCTGAGAACTCCACGTCTCAGCCAGTTGGAAAAGCGCTTCTTGGAGGTCATTATTCAGGGGCAACTTCCCCTGGAGCCCGGGGCCATAGGGAGCGGCTCCACACTCCCAGGGAAAGGCAGAGCCACAGCCACACATCTGTCCCATCCCCTTTGCTCTGTAGGAGAGCTCTAGTGAGCCTAGGTCTGTCAGGAAAATTCTTGGCTCCTATGGGGACACATTCTATGTGTGAAACTGCATCCAGGACCTAGGGGCCACAGGGTGCCTGTTTCTCTCGGGGGCGGAGGGGTGGGGGGCCTGAAGCAGTGCGGCCCAGCAACAGCTTCCACATCCATCCAATTGCTCTTTTCTTACCTCTGATAGAACTAGCTTTGTTCCAGCCTTTGGCAATTTGGAGGCAAGCGGGCCCCACTTCCTCCCCAAGGAGGCATGGGACCTACTTTGAGTGGAAAGGCCCCTCACGGAGCTGAACCCAGGAAGGCACCCAGTCATGTCTGACACATTCCTGCATCCTGCTTCTTCATGAGCAATACCGCTATAAGCTAGGCATGTCTTTCCAAGGCTCAGAAAGGACAGGGGAGATGCATGGTGCTGCCTCTGGAATTTCGGTCCTCTGAGCAGACCTGGAGGTCTCCCCTTGAAGGAGCTAACCAGTTTCTTCCAAATACAGGCTTGCAAACACACACTGGGTGGCTGCCTCTTCTTCCCTGAAGGACGATCACTTTCCCCGCATCCTGTGAACTCTGCATCCCAGCCTGCTGAAAAAGCGCTTCTTGGAGGTCATTTTTCAAGGACAATTTTCCCTGGAGCCCAGGGCCGTAGGGAGGGCCCCATGCTCGCTGGGAAAGGCAGAGTCACATCCACAGTCTGTTCTACCCCTTTTGCCCTGTAGGAGAGCTCTAGTGAGCCTAGGTCTGTCAGGAAAATTCTTGGCTCCTATGGGGACACACCCTGTGTGTTAACCTGCATATCGGACCTAGGGGCCACAGGGCGCCTGTTCCTCTCGGGGGGGACCCTGAAGTGGTGCGGCCCAGCAACAGCCTGAACATCCATCCGATTGCTCTTTTCTTCCTTCTGATAGAGCTAGCTTTGCTTCTCGCTTTGGCATTTCGGAAGCCAGGGGGAGCCCCACCGCTGTTGTCCTGGGGTCTATTGGAGGTACCGGGTCTATTGGACCCCAGCATGGCACCCGACCCCCTCAGACACACTCCCGCAGCCTCCTTCCCCATGGGCAGGACTGTTCTGACCTAGGAATGTGTTCCCAAGGCTCAGAAAATGCAGGGAGACACACGGCCCTGACTCTGGAACTGAGGCCGTTGGAGCAGGCCTGGAGGTCTGACGTCTGAGACGCCAAACACTTGCTGCAAGATACAGGTGTGAAAACACACTCTCTGGGGCTGCCTTTCCTTCCTCCAAGGAAGAGAGCTTTTCCAGTCTCCTCCGTGCTGAGTCATACAAGGCTGCAAAGGTCTGGCTTCGAGGGCATTTCTCAGCGGCAATGGCCCCTGAGGCCCTGCACCCAGGGAGGGATCCTACCCTCCCAGGGGAAGTCAAAGCAACCTCCAAACAGCTGTTCTCTCATGTTTCCTCTGCAGGAGGGAGCTAGTGAGCCCAGGTCTGTCTGGAACGTTCTTGGATCCTGCGGGGAAATCATCCTGGGAGCCCACCTGGATACCAGTCGTAGGGGCTAAAATTCGCATTTTCCTTCCTTGGAGCCCTAACGCAGTACAGCCTAGCAACTGCTTGAAAATCCATCCTGTTGCTGTTTTCTTCCCTCTGACAGAGCGAGCTTTGCTCCCCATTTGGGGATTTCAGAAGCAAGGTGGTGGCCTGCAACTCCTTGCCTGGGGTCCATTGGAGGTGCAAGGTGCCCTCGACCAGGTGACCCCAGCATGACACCTGGCCCCCTCAGACACACTCCCGCAGCCTGCTTCCCCATGGGCAGGACTGCTCTCACCTAGGAATGTGTTTGCAAGGCCAGGAAACTGCAGGGAGACACAAGGCCCTGATTCTGGCATTGAGTCTGTTGGAACAGGCCTGCAGGTCTTCTGTCTAACAAGCCAAACACTTGCTGCAAGATACAGGCCTGAAAACACACTCTTGGTCTGCCTTTCCTTCCTCCAAGGAAGAGAGTTTTCTCAGCCTCCTGTGGGCTGAGAGTCACACAGGGCTGAAAAGCACTTGCTGGGAGATTCTTTTTCATTGGCCATGGCCCCTGAGGCCCTGTGCTCAGGGAGGGCTCCCTCCCTCCCAGGGAAAGTCAAAGGAAGCTCCAAACGGCTGTTCAATCATGTTTCTGAGAGAGTCATTGCCAAGGCAGGTTTCTAAGAAGTTCAAGGGTCCCCAAGGAGAGAGGGGTCTAGAATTCTCAAGGAGGAAGGAAGGACAAACTGTTTTTCCCTCTACATTCCTTAGGATTATATAACAATCATGCATCCTTCTTGAGGACGGTCTCTGGAAAAAACCTTCTGGCTAATCCTGTTATCTTAAAATGTAAATTATGGGAGTAGGTCTAGTGAGTCTTTACAACCTCCAGACATTCTTTTGTTCGTTGTCATAACTTATTGGAGAGTATATAACTCCATTACTAACACTAGCAAGGGGGTACGCTTTCTGCCCCTTGTGATGTCTCTGTCAGAAGCTTTCTCTATCTCCTTTCTCCTTTAATAAAACTCTATTGCACAAAAGCTCTGAGCAATCAAGCCTCGTCTTGGGCCCTGGATTGAATTCTTCTCCTCCATAAGCCAAGAATCCCAGCATCTTTTCGTGGTTCAGCAACAATATTTCATTTCCTCTGCAGGAGAGAGCTAGTGAGCTTAGGTCTGTCTGGAACATTCTTGAATCCTGTGGGGAAAATATCCTGTGCACACATCTGGATACTGGGCCTAGAGGCCAAAATTCGCATTTCTTTCCCGGGGAGCCCTAACGTGGTGTGACTTAGCAACTGCTTGAAAATCCATCCCATTGCTGTTTTCCTCCTTCTGACAGAGCTAGCTTTGTTCCCTGCTTTGGGATGTCTCAACCGAAGGGCCGGTCCATAGCTACTCGCCTGGGGCCCATTGGATGTGCAAGGTGCCCTCGACTAGGTGACCCTAGCATGGCACTCAGCCCGCTCAGACACACTCCCGAGGCTTCTTTCTCATGGGAAGCACTGCTCCAACCTAGGAATGTGTCTGCAATGCTTGGAAAGTGCAGTGAGACACACAGCCCTGACTCTGCAATTGAGGCCCTCAGAGCAAGCCTGCAGCTCTGATGTCTGAGAAGCAAAACACTTGCTGCAAAGAGAGGCCTGAAAACACACTCTCTGTGGATGACTTTCCTTCCTCTAAGGAAGATAGTTTTCCCAGTCTCCTGCTTCCTGAATGTCACACAGCTGGAATGCGCTTGCTTGGAGGTCGTGATTCAGTGGCAATGACCCCTGAGGCCCTTTGCCCAGGGAGGGCTCCCACACTCACAGGCAAATCAAAGCAACTTCCAAGTGAGTCAGCTCTTCACATCAAGTGGCCAAAGTATTGGACTTTCAGGTTCAGTATTAGTCCTTCCAATGTATATTCAGACCTGATTTCCTTTAGGATGGAGTGGTTGCGTCTCCTTGTAGTCTAAGCGACCTACAAGCATCTTCTCCAACACCACAGTTCAAAAGCATCCAATTTTCAGCTGTCACTTTCTTTATAGTACATCTTTCATATCCATCCATGACATATGGAAAAACCATAGCCTTGACTGGATGGATCTTTGTTGGCAAAGCAACGTCTCGGCTTTTTAATATGCTGTCTAGTTTGGTCATCACTTTTCTTCCAAGTCATAAATACGTTTTAAGTTCATGGAGGCAGACATCACCTGCAGTGATTTCCAAGCCCCCCAAAATAGTCTGCTGCTGTTTCCAATGTTTTCCCATCTATTTGCCATGAAGTGATGAGACTGGATGCAATGATTTTAGTTTTCTGAATGCTGAGCTTTAAGCTAACTTTTTCACTCTCCTCTTTCACTTTCATCAGGAGACTCTTTAGTTCTTCTTCACTTTCTGCCATAAGGGTGGTGTCATCTGCATATCTGAGATTCTTGATATTTCTCCCAGCAATCTGGATTCCAGCGTGTGCTTCCTCCAGCCCAGTGTTTCTCATGATGTACTCTGCATATAAGTTAAATAAGCAGGGTGACAATACACTGCCTTGACATATTCCTTTTCCTATTTAGAACCAGTCTGTTGTTCCATGTCCAGTTCGAACTGTTTCTTCCTGACCTGCATACAGGTTTCTCAAGAGACAGGTCAGGTGGTCTGGTATTCCCATCTCTTTCAGAATTTTTCCCAGTTTATTGTGATCCACACAGTCAAAGGCTTTGGCATAGTCAATAAAGCAGAAATAGATGTCTTTTTTTCTGGAACTCTCTTGCTTTTTCAATGATCCAGTGGATGTTGGCAGTTTGATCTCTGGTTTCTCTGCATGTTTTAAATCCCTCTTGAACATTTGGAAGTTCACAGTTCATGTGAACTTGGAGAATTTTGAGCATTACTTTACTAGTGTGTGAGATGAGTGCAATTGTGCAGCAGCTTGAATATTCTTTGTCATTGCCTTTCTTTGGGATTGGAATGAAAACTGACCTAATGACTAGATGTTTTCAATTGCATATGCTGAAAGAACTGGCTGTGCAGTTTTGAAGAAAAAAAAATCATTTTAACCCATTTTCTCTGAAGTGCAAGGCATATCATGGCCATCCCTGAATCCTAAAGTCACCTTTTCTTTATGTAGTCATAGTTTCATGCCTAAATTATAGGCCAACTCGTGCTCAAATGGACTCTGATGTCAGGGGCAGATCAACTAATAAAAAGCTTGGATTGTCCCTCTGGAGGAAAGTGAGATCTTGGTCCCACGAGAAGAATCTGAAGGGTTAAGGGAACTTGCAAGAGTGGGGAAAGCTTAGTCCATCCTACATGTACCAAAATCTTAAATAAGGCTTATTTACTTTACCGAAAGTAAAAAAACAGATGATGAAAACAATTATAAATCAATGAAAGGTAAAGAAATCCATAGTCTGTTATCAAAAATTGCATTCTAAGAAAACTTTGTTCTCTTAACCTAGAGAGGAGACTAAATTCCATCTGGTACCAGCTTACCAGAAGACAAACAAACAAACAAACAAACAAATTATCGGTAAGCTTAAAAAAAGTATATTCCATATATCTTGAAGTAGCAGTATTTCTGCAAAGGCATCAGTGTGAAACCATAGAAGGACATGGTTAAAACCTGATTAAATAGAAATTGACAATGTAATCTGGTCACTGCTGCGACTTGAAATGCTTTAATATGATAACTGGAATTATAACTGACAGCATTTGACCAGGACATATCAGATTTTCACGGATGTCAGATAATTTCTAGGATATCTATATTAGGAACTGAAGGAATCTTTGAACCTAGGAAAGAAAACAACAGTCTCAAAGGCCCTTGCTGAATCATCTATCAGCAAGGAATGTCTTTGCAAGGATCGCAAAGTGAAGGGAAAATACACCGACCTGCCTCTGCAACTTTGGTCCTCTGAGCAGATCTGGAGGTCTCCCTTTGTATAAGCTAACCTGTTCCTTCCAAATAGAGGTTTGCAACACAAAACAAGTGGCCGCCTATTCTTCCCCGAAGGAGGCTCTCTTTCCCCACATCCTGCGAACACCTTTTCCCAGCCTCCTGGAAAAGCGCTTCTTGCAGTTCCTTTCAGAAAATCCTATGGACGGAGAAGCCTGGTAGGCTGCAGTCCGTGGGGTCGCTGAGGGTCGGACACGACTGAGCGACTGCACTTTCATTTTCACTTTCATGCATTGGAGAAGGCAATGGCAACCCACTTACTGTTCTTGCCTGGAGAATCCCAGGGACGGGGGAGCCTAGTGGGCTACCGTCTATGGCGTCGCACAGAGTCGAACACGACTGAAGCAACTTAGCAGCAGCAGCAGCAGCAGTTCCTTTCTTAGGGGCAGTTATCCCTGAGATTGGGACCTGGAAAGGCAGAGCCACCTCCACACACACGTCTTTTCTGTCCCCTTTCCTCTGGAGGAGAGCTCTAGTGAGCCTAGGTCTGTCAGGAAAATTCTTGGCTTTGACGGGATCCCACCCAGTGTGTGAACCTGCATACCCGACCTAGGGGCCACAGGCACCTGTTTTGCTCGAGTGGGTCCTGGAGGGGTGCAGGCATAGCAAGAGCTTAAAAATCCATCCAATTTGTCTTTTTTTTTTTACCTCGGAGAGAACGAGTTTGCTCCACCTCCACCCTTTGGCAGTGTGGAGGGAAGAGGGCACCACCCTCTCCCAAAGGGGACATAGGGCCTACCAGGAGAGAAAGGCCCCTTGAGGAGCTGAGCCCAGGTAGGCAGCCAGTGATGTCAAGCACACTCCCGCTGCTTGCTTCTTCATGGGCACTCCCACGATCTGCTAGGAATGTCTTTGCAAGGATCTCAAAGGGAAGGGAGATACATGGCCCTGTCTCTGGAACTTCAGTCCTCTGAGCAGATCTGGAGGTCTTGAGTTGTATAAGCAAACCTGTTCCTTCCAAATAGAGGCTTGCAAACACACCCCCGGTGGTTGCCTCTTCTTCCCCGAAGAAGTCTTTCTTTCCCCACATGCTGCGAACTCCCTGTCCCAACCTCCAAGAATAGTGCTTCTTGCCATTCCTTTCTTAGAGGCAGTTATCCCTGAGCTTGGGGCCGTAGAGACTAGCCCCACACTCACAGGGAAAGGCAAAGACTCCTCCATACATCTCCTCTATCCCCTTTGCTCTGGAGGAGAGCTCTAGTGAGCCTAGGTCTTTCAGGAAAATTCTTGGCTTGGACAGGATCTCACCCTGTTTGTGAACCTGCATACCCAA
>NW_017213963.1:0-15109 GCF_001704415.2 Capra hircus | reverse complement strand
ACGGGAGAGGAATCCCGGTCGCGTGCAACTTGCATGGGGACTGGCCTTTCCTGAGGCCACCAGAGGGGGTCCTGAGGTCCGCGTCATAACGGGAGAACACCTGCACCAACTAGAGAAAAATGCAGGAGGTTCTGCCCTCCAGGCGAGATGAAGCCATTTCCTCTGCGGCGTCGCCCAGGCTAATCACACCTAACCTCTGGAACTTACAAAGGGCCTTCACACCCTTGCTACAATCAGAAGTTCCAGACATACCCGTCTCCACTCAAGAGGAAAGCACGAGAGTCCGCCCAATCAAGAGCAGCCCCGTTTCCGCCTCCTAGCTGGAGAAGAGGGATCCTTTTCCTGCGTCGTCGGAAAGAATTCCCGGTGTTTCCGTCGCATCTCAAGAGGAGGCGCTCTCGCACAGGAAAGCCGAGAGGATTTCAGGGTCATGCCACCATTCCCAGAGTCCCGCAGATGTCTCAGTCCATTCCAGGGAAACCTGTTTTCCCTGCACTGCCTCGACTTTCAAGCCGAGGATTGAAATCACACCACGGTGGCACGTGGGACAGCCTTTGGGAAAGCCTCGTGGGAAAAGCCTCGTGGGAAAGCCTCGAGGGAAAGCCACAGATCCCTTGATCCACGCGAAGGGAAGCGTGACACTGCTGCTACAGCTCGAAAGGAAAGCGCACGTGCAGGCGCCCACTCGAGACGAGGACTGACTCCCCTGGGGAGACTCCAGAAGTACCCAAGATCCATGTCAGCACTGGAGAAGAATCCTCAGGTTCCGGCACCGACTCCACACAAGGCCTTAGGCCCCGCATCGTCAGGAGAGGAATCCCGAGAGGCCGCCGAGCAACTCGCATGGGGATTGGCCTTTCCTGAGGCCACCAGAGCGCGGGTAACTGAGGTCCCCGTCGTAACGCGAGAACATCTGCACCAACTCAAGAAAATGCAGGAGGTTCTCCCTTCCAGGGGAGATGAGGCCAATTTCCCTCTGAGGCGTCCCCAGGCTAATCAGACTAACCTCTGGAACTTCCAAAGGGTCCTTCACACCCTTGCTGCAACTCAAGAAGTTCCCCGACATACCCGTCTCCACTCGAGAGGAAGCACGAGAGTCCAGCCACATCCAGAGGAGCCTCGTTTCCGCCTCATGGCTCGAGAGGAGGGATCCTTTCACTGCGTGGTCGGGAAAGAATTCCCGGCATTCCCTCGCATCTCAAGAGGAGGCGCTCTCCACAGGAAAGGCGAGAGGAACTCCAGGGTCGTGCCACCATTCCCAGAGTCCCCCAGATGTCTCAGTCCATTCCAGGGAAAACCTGTTTTCCCTGCACTGCCTCGACTTTCAAGCCGAGGATCGACTAACACAACGGTGACACGTGGGTGCCTGTGGGAAAGCCTCGTGGGAAAGCCTCGTGGGAAAGCCTCGTGGAAAACCCCTCGAGGGAAAGCCACAGATCCCTTGATCTACGCGAAGGGAAGCGTGACACTGCTGCTACAGCTCGGGAGAAAAGCGCACGTGCATGCCCCCACTCGAGACGAGGACTGACTCCCCTGGGGAGACTCCAGAAGTAACCAAGATCGATGTCAGCACTGGAGAGGAATCCTCAGGTTCAGGCACCGACTCCACACAAGGTCTTACGTCCCGGCATCGATGGAGAGGCATCCCGAGAGGCCCCCGAGCAACGCGCTTGTGGACTGGCCTTTCCTGAGGCCACCAGAGCGGGTCCCTGAGATACCGTCGTATGTCGAGAGCACCTGCAGCAACTCGAGAAAATCCAGGAGGTTCTCCCCTCCAGGCGAGGTGAGGCTCCTTTCTGCTGAGGCGTCTCGAGCTAATCACACCTACCTCTGGAACTTCAAAGGGTCCTTCACACCCTCCTGCAACTCAACAAGTTCCCCGATATACCCGTCTCCACTCGAGAGGAAGCACGAGCGTCCCGCCCACATCCAGAGGAGCCCGTTACCGGCCTCCTAGCTCGAGATGTGGGATCCTTTCACTGCTTCATCGGGAAAGGATTCCCGCCATTCCGCCGCCGCATCTCAAGAGGAGGCGCTCTCAACAGGAAAAGCGAGAGAAACCCAGTGTCGTGCCACAATTCCAAGGACCCCCCAGATGTCAGTCCATTCCAGAGGAAACTTGCTTTCCCTGCACTGACTCTACTTTCACGCCGAGGATCCACTCACTACACCATGGAACGTGGTCAGCCCTGTGGGAAAGCCTCGTTGGAAAGCCTCGAGGGGAAAGCCACAGATCCCTTGATCCACGCGAACGGGAAGTGTGACACTGCTGCTACAGTTCCTGAGGAGAGCTCACGTGCATGCCCCCACATGAGATGAGCACAGACTCCCCAGGGGAAACTCCAGAAGTAAGCCCAAGATCCATGTCAGCACTGGAAGAGGAATCGCTCCGGTTCCAGCCCCGACTCCACAAAAGGTCTTAGGCCCCGACATCGGACCGGAGAGGAATCCCGAAAGGCGCCCTTGCAACTCCCATGGGCACTGGGCCTTTCCTGAGGCCACCAGAGCGGGTCCCTGAGGTCCCTGTCGTAACTCGAGAGACCCTGCCCAACTCTGGAAAATCCAGGAGGTTCTCCCCTCCAGGGCGAGATAAGGCCCATTTCCTCTGAGGCGTTCTGGAGGCTCATCACACCTAAATTCTGGAAATTCCAAAAGGGTCCTTGCTGCAACTCAAGAAGTTCCCCGACATACCCGTCGCCACTCCGAGAGGAAGCACGAGGGTCCCGCCCCACATCCAGAGGAGACGCCGTTTTGGTATCGAAGCTCGAGATGAGGGATCCTTTCCCTGCTTGGTCAGGAAATAATACCCGCCATTCCGCTCGCATTTCAAGGGGAAGCGCTCTCCACAGGAAAGGCGAGAGGAACTCCAGGGTCGAGCCACCATTCACAGAGTCACCCAGATGTCTCAGTCCATTCCAGAGGAAACTGTTTTCCCTGCACTGCCTCGAATTTCACGGCGAGGATCGACTCAAACCACGGTGGCACGTGGGATAGCCCTGTGGGAAAGCCTCGTGGGAAATCCTCTTGGGAAAGCCTCGAGGGAAAGCCACAGATCCATTGATCCACGCGAAGGGAAGCATGACACTGCTGCTACATCTCGGGAGGAAAGCGCACGTGCATGTCCCCACTCGAGAAAAGGACTGACTCCCCTGGGGAGACTCCAGAAGTATCCCAAGATCCATGTCAGCACTGGAGAGGAATCCTCAGGTTCTGGCACCATCTCCACACAAGGTCTTAGGCCCCGGCATCGGACGGGAGAGGAATCCCGAGAGGCCCCCGAGCAACTCGAAAGGGGACTGGCCTTTCCTGAGGCCACCAGAGCGGGTCCCTGATGTCCCGGTCATAAGTTGTGAGCACCTACCTCAACTGGAGAAAATCCAGGTGGTTCTTCCCTCCAGGCGAGATGAGGCCCATTTCTGCTAGCCATATCCAGGCTAATCACACCTAACCTGTGGAACTTCCAAAGGGTCCTTCACATCCTTGCTGCAACTCAAGAAGCTCCCCGACATACCCGTCTCCAGTGGAGAGGAAGCACGAGAGTCCCACTCACATCTAGAGGAGCCCCGTTTCCGCCTCCTAGATCGAGAGGAGGGATCCTTTCCTGCGTGGTCGGGAAAGAATTCCCGGCGTTCCCATCGCATCTCAAGAGGAGGCGCTCTCCACAGGAAAGGCGAGAGGAAATCCAGGTTCGTGCCACCATTCCCAGAGTCACCCAGATGTCTCTGTCCATTCCAGGGAAACCTGTTTTCCCTGCAATGCCTCGACTTTCAAGCCGAGGATCGACTCACACCACGGTGGCACGTGGGACAGCCCTGTGGGAAAGGCTCGTGGGAAAGCCTCGTGGGAAAGGCTCGTGGGAAAGCCTCGAGGGAAAGCCACAGGTCCCTTGATCCACGCGAAGGGAAGCGTATCACTGCTGCTAGAGCTCGGGAGGAAAGCGCACGTGCCTGCCCTAACTCGAGTCGATGTCTGACTCCCCTGGGGAGACTCCAGAAGTACCCCAAGATCCATGTCACACTGGAGAGGAATCCTCAGGTTCCGGCACCGACTCCACACAAGGTCTTAGACCCCGGAATCGATGGGACAGGTATCCCGAGAGGGCCCCGAGCAACTCGCATGGGGACTGGCCTTCCCTGAGGCCACCAGTGCGGGTCCCTGAGGTCCCCGTCGTATGTCGAGAGCACCTGCCACAACTCGAGAAAATCCAGGAGGTTCTCCCCTCCAGGCGAGATGAGGCCCATTTCCGCTGAGGCGTCTCGAAGCTAATCACACCTAACCTCTGGAACTTCCAAAGGGACCTTCACACCCTTGCTGGCAACTCAAGAAGTTCCCCGACATACCCGTCTCCACTCGAGAGGAAGCACGAGAGTCCCACCCACATCCAGAGGAGCCCCTTTTCTCCCTCATAGCTCGAGACGAGGGATCCTTTCACTGTGTGTCGGGAAAGAATTCCTGGGGTTCCCGTCGCATCTCCAGAGGAGGCGCTCTCCACAGGAAAGGCGAGAGGAACTCCAGGGTGGTGCCACCATTCCCAGAGTCCCCCAGATATCTCAGTCCATTCCAGGGAAACCTGTTTTCCCTGCAGTGCCTCGACTTTCAAGCCGAGGATCGACTCACACCATGGTGGCACGTGGGACAGCCCTGTGGGAAAGCCTCGTGGGAAAACCTCGTGGGAAATCCTCGAGGGAAAGCCACAGATCCCTTGATCCACGCCAAGGGAAGGGTAACACTACTGCTACAGCTCGGGAGGAAAGCGCACGTGCATGCCACCACTGAAGACGAGGACTGACTTCCCTGGGGAGACTCCAGAAGTCCCTCAAGATCCATGTCAGCACTGGAGAGGAATCCTGAGGTTCCAGCACCATCTCCACACAATGTCTTAGGCCCCCGGCATTGACGGGAGAGGAATCCCGAGAGGCCCACGAGCAATTCCCATGGGGACTGGTCTTTCCTGAGGCCACCAGAGCAGGTCCCTGAGGTCCCGGTCGTAAGTTGTGAGCACCTGCCTCAACTGGAGAAAATCCAGGAGGTTCTCCCCTCCAGGCGCGATGAGGCTCATTTCCGCTGAGTCGTCTGGAAGCTAATCACACCTAATCTCTGGAAATTTCAAAGGATTCTTCACAACCTGGCTGCAACTCAAGAAATTCCCCGAAATACCCGTCTCCACTCGAGAGGAAGCACAGGAGTCCTGCCCACATTCAGATGAGCCCCGTTTCCGCCTCATAGCTCGAGAGGTGGGATCCTTTCCCTGTGTGGTTGGGAAAGAATTCCCGGCGTTCCCTTCGCATCTCAAGAGGAGGCGCTCTCCTCTGGAAAGGCGAGAGGAAATCCAGGTTCGTGACACCATACCCACAGTCCCCCAGATGTCTCAGTCCATTCCAGGGAAAACTGTTTTCCCTGCACTGCCTCGACTTTCAAGCCGAGGATCGACTCACACCACGGTGGCACGTGGGACAGCCCTGTGGGAAAGCCTCGTAGGAAAGCCTCGAGGGCTAGCCACAGATCCCTTGATTCACGTGAAGGGACGCGTGACACTACTGCTACAGATCGGGAGGAAAGCTCACGTGCATGCCCCCACTCGAGACGAGGACTGACTCCCCTGGGGAGACTCCAGAAGTACCCCAAGATCCATGTCAGCACTGGAGAGGAATCCTCAGTTTCCGGCACCGATTCCACACAAGGTCGTAGGCTCCAGCATCGACAGGAGAGGAATTCCGAGAGGCCCCCGAGCATCTCGCTTGGGGACTTGCCTTTCCTTAGGCCACCAGAGCGGGTCCCTGAGGTCCCCGTCGTAAGAGAAGAGCACCTGCTGCAACTCGAGAAAATCCAGGAGGTTCTTCCCTCCTGGCGAGATGAGGGCCATTTCCGCTGAGGCGTCTCGAGGCTAATCACACCTAACCTCTGGAACTTCCAAAGGGTCCTTCACACCCTTGCTGCAACTCAAGAAGTTCCCCGACATACGAGTCTCCACTCGAGAGGAAGCACGAGCGTCACGCCCACATCCAGAGGACCCACGTTTCCGCCTCATAGTTCGAGAGGAGGCATCCTTTCCCTGCGTGGTCGGGAAAGGATTCCCGGCGTTCCCGTCATATCTCAAGAGGAGGCGCTCTCCATAGAAATGGCGAGAGGAACTCCAGGGTCGTGCCACCATTCCCAGAGGCCCCGAGATGTCTCAGTCCATTCCAGGGAAACCTGTTTTCCCTGCACTGCCTCGACTTTCAAGCCGAGGATAGACTCACACATCGGTGGCACGTGGGACAGCCCTGTGGGAAAGCCTCGTGGGAAAGCCTCGTGGGAAAGCCTCGAGGGAAAGCCACAGATCCCTTGATGCTGCGAAGGGAAGCGTGACACAGCTGCTAAATCTCGGGAGGAAAGCGCACCTGGATGCCCCCACTCGAGACGAGGACTGACTCCCCTTGGGAGACTCCAGAAGTTCCCCAAGATATATGTCAGCACTGGAGAGGAATCCTCAGGTTCCGGCACCGACTCCACACAAGGTCTTAGGCCCCGGCATCAAAGGGAGAGGAATCCCGAGAGGCCCCCGTGCAACTCGCATGGGGACTGGCTTCTCCTGAGGCCAACAGAGCGGGTCCCTGAGGTCCCCGACGTAAGTCGAGAGCACCTACCGCAACTCGAGATAATCCAGGAGGTTCTCCCCTCCAGGCTAGATGAGGCTCATTTCCGCTGAGGTGTTTCGAGGCTAATCACACCTAACCTCAGGAACTTCCAATGTGTAATTCACACCCTTGCGGCAACTCAAGAAGTTCCTCGACATACCCGTCTCCACTCGAGAGGAAGCACGAGAGTCCTGCCCACATCCAGAGGAGCCCCGTTTCCGCCTCCTGGCACGAAAGGAGGGATCCTTTCTGTCCGTGGTCGGTCAAGAATTCCCGGCGTTCCCGTCGCATCTCAAGACGAGGCGCTCTCCACAGAAAAGGCGAGAGGAACTCCAGGGTCGTGGCAACATTCCCAGAGTCCCCCAGATGTCTCAGTCCATTCCAGGGAAACCTGTTTTCCCTGCACTGCCTCTACATTCAAGCCGAGGATCGATTCACACCAAGGTGGTACATGGGACAGCCCTGTGGGAAAGCCTCGTGGGAACGTCTCCTGGGAAAGCCTCGAGGGAAAGCCACAGATCCCTTGATCCACGCGAAGGGAAGGGCCACACTGCTGCTACAGCTCGGGAGGAAAGCTCACGTGCATGCCCCCACTCGAGACGAGGACTGACTCCCCTGGAGAGACTCCAGAAGTACCCCAAGATCCATGTCAGCACTGGAGAGGAATCCTCAGGTTCCGGCACCGACTCCACACAAGGTCTTAGGCCCCAGCATCGACGGGAGAGGAATCCCGAGAGGCCCCCGAGGAATTCTCATGGGGACTGGCCTTTCCTGAGGCCACCAGAGCGGGTCCCTGAGGTCCCAGTCGTAAGTCGAGAGCACCTGCCGCAACTCGAGAAAATCCAGGAGGTTCTCCCCGCCAGACGAGATGAGGCCCATTTCCGCTGAGGTGTCTCGAGGCTATTCACACTTAACCTCTGGAACTTCCAAAGGGTCCTTCACACCATTTCTGCAACTCAAGATGTTCCCCGACATACCCGTCTCCACTAGAGAGGAAGCACGAGAGTCCCGCCCACATCCAGAGGAGCCCCGTTTCCGCCTCCTAGCTCGAGAGGAGGGATCCTTTCCCTGCGTGGTCGGGAAAGAATTCCCGGCGTTCCAGTCGCATCTCAAGAGCAGGCGCTCTCCACAGGAAAGGGGAGAGGAACTCCAGGGTCGTGTCACCATTCCCAGAGTCCCCCAGAAGTTTCAGTCCATTCCAGGGAAACCTGTTTTCCCTGCACTGCCAGGACTTTCAAGCCGAGGATCGACTCACACCACGGTGGCACGTGGGACAACCCTGCTGGAAAGCCTCGTGGGAAAGCTTTGTGGGAAAGCCTTGAGTGAAAGCCACAGATCCTTTGATCCAAGGGAAGGGAAGCATGACACTGCTGCTTCAGGTCGGGAGGAAAGCGCACGTGCATGCCCCCACTGGAGACGAAGACTGACTCCCCTGGGGAGACTCCAGAAGTACACCAAGATCCATTTCTGCACTGGAGAGGAATCCTCAGGTTCCGGCAGCGTCTCCACACAAGGTCTTAGGCGCTGGCATCGAGGGGAGAGGAATCACGAGAGGCCCCCGAGCAACTCGCATGGGGACTGGCCTTTCCTGAGGCCACCAGAGCGGGTCCCTGAGGTCCCCGTCGTAAGTCGAGAGCACCTGCCGCAACTCGAGAAAATCCAGGAGGTTCTCCCCTCCAGGCGAGATGAGGCGCATTTCCCCTGTGGCATCTCGAGGCTAATCACATCTAACATCTGGAACTTCCAAAGGGTCCTTCACACCCTTGCTGGCAACTCAAGAAGTTCCCCGACATACCCGTTTCCACTCGAGAGGAAGCACGAGAGTCCCGCCCACATCCAGAGGAGCCCCGTTTCCGCCTGCTAGCTCGAGAGGAGGGATCATTTACCTGCGTGGTCGGGAATGAATTCCCGGCATTTCCGTCACATCTCAAGAGGAGGCGCTCTCCACAGGAAAGGCGAGAGGAACTCCAGGGTCGTGCCACATTCCCAGAGTTCCCCAGATGTCTCACTCCATTCCAGGGAAACCTGTTTTCCCTGCACTGGCTCGACCTTCAAGCCGAGGGTCGACTCACAACACGGTGGCACGTGGGACAGCCCTGTGGGAAAGCCTCGTGGGAAAGCCTCGTTGGAAAGCCTCGAGGGAAAGCCCCTGATCCCTTGATACACGCGAAGGGAAGCGTGACACTGCAGCTTCAGCTCGGGAGGAAAGCGCACGTGCATTCCCCCAATCGAGACGACGACTGACTCCCCTGGGGAGACTCCAGAAGTACCCCAAGATCCATGTCAGTACTGGAGGTGAATGCTCAGGTTCTGGCACGTACTCCACACAAGATCTTAGGTCCCTGCATCGACTGAAGGGGAATCCCCAGAGGCCCCCGAGCAACTCGCATGGGGACTGGCCTTTCCTGAGGCCACCAGAGCGGGTCCCTGAGGTCCCCGTCGTAAGTCGAGAGCACCTGCCGCAACTCGAGAAAATCCAGGAGGTTCTCCCCTCCAGGCGAGATGAGGCGCATTTCCCCTGTGGCATCTCGAGGCTAATCACATCTAACATCTGGAACTTCCAAAGGGTCCTTCACACCCTTGCTGCAACTCAAGAAGTTCCCCGACATACCCGTTTCCACTCGAGAGGAAGCACGAGAGTCCCGCCCACATCCAGAGGAGCCCCGTTTCCGCCTGCTAGCTCGAGAGGAGGGATCATTTACCTGCGTGGTCGGGAATGAATTCCCGGCATTTCCGTCACATCTCAAGAGGAGGCGCTCTCCACAGGAAAGGCGAGAGGAACTCCAGGGTCGTGCCACATTCCCAGAGTTCCCCAGATGTCTCACTCCATTCCAGGGAAACCTGTTTTCCCTGCACTGCCTCGACCTTCAAGCCGAGGGTCGACTCACAACACGGTGGCACGTGGGACAGCCCTGTGGGAAAGCCTCGTGGGAAAGCCTCGTTGGAAAGCCTCGAGGGAAAGCCCCTGATCCCTTGATACACGCGAAGGGAAGCGTGACACTGCAGCTTCAGCTCGGGAGGAAAGCGCACGTGCATTCCCCCAATCGAGACGACGACTGACTCCCCTGGGGAGACTCCAGAAGTACCCCAAGATCCATGTCAGTACTGGAGGTGAATGCTCAGGTTCTGGCACGTACTCCACACAAGATCTTAGGTCCCTGCATCGACTGATGGGGTATCCCCAGAGGCCCCCGAGCAACTCGCATGGGGACTGGCCTTTCCGGAGGCCACCAGAGCGGGTCCCTGAGGTCCCTGTCGTAAGTCGAGAGCACCTGCCGCAACTCTAGAAAATCCAGGAGGTTCTCCCCTCCAGGCGAGATGAGGCCCATTTCCGCTGAGACGTCTCGAGGCTAATCAAACCTAACTTCTGGAACTTCCAAAGGATTCTTCACACCCTTGCTGCAACTCAAGAAGTTCCCCGACATACCCGTCTCCACTCGAGAGGAAGCACAGGAGTCCCGCCCACATCCAGAGGAGCCCCGTTTCCGCCTGCTAGCTCGAGAGCAGGGATCCTTTACCTGCGTGGTCGGGAAAGAATTCCCGGCATTCCCGTCACATCTCAAGAGGAGGCGCTCTCCACAGGAAAGGCGAGAGGAACTCCAGGGTCCTGCCACATTCCCAGAGTTCCCCAGATGTCTCACTCCATTCCAGGGAAACCTGTTTTCCCTGCACTGCCTCGACTTTCAAGCCGAGGATCGACTCACAACACGGTGGCACGTGGGACAGCCCTGTGGGAAAGCGTCGTTGGAAAGCCTGGAGGGAAAGACACAGGTACCTTGATCCACGCGAAGGGAAGCGTGACACTGCTGCTTCAGCTCGGGAGGAAAGCGCACGTGCAAGGCCCCACTCGAGACGAGGACTGACACCTCTGGGGGGACTCCAGAAGTACCCCAAGATCCATGTCAGCACTGGAGAGGAATCCTCAGGTTCCGGCACCGAATCCACACAAGGTCTTAGGCCCTGGCATCGACGGGAGAACAATCCCGAGAGGCCCCAGTGCAACTCGCATGGGGACTGGCCTTTCCTGTGGCCACCAGAGCGGGTCCCTGAGGGCCCCGTCGTAAGTCGAGAGCACCTGCCGCAACTCGACAAAATCCAGGAGGTTCTCCCCTCCAGGCGAGATGAGGCCCATTTCCGCTGAGGCGTCTCGAGGCTAATCAAACCTAACCACTGGAACTTCCAAAGGGTCCTTCACACCCTTCCTGCAACTCAAGAAGTTCCCCGACATACCCGTTACCACTCGAGAGGAAGCACGAGAGTTCGGCCCACATCCAGAGGAGCCCCGTTTCCGCTTCCTAGCTTTAGAGGAAGGATCCTTTCCCTGCGTGGTCGGGAAAGAATTCCCGGCGTTCCCGTCGCATCTCAAGGGGAGGCGCTCTCCACAGGAAAGGCGAGAGGAACTCCAGGGTCGTGCCACCATTCCCAGAGTCCCCCAGAGGTCTCCGTCCATTCCAGGGAAACCTGTTTTCCCTGCACTGCCTCGACTTTCAAGCCGATGATCGACTCACACCATGGTGGCACGTGGGACAGCCCTGTGGGAAAGCCTCCTGGGAAAGCCTCGTTGGAAAGCCTCGAGGGAAAGCGCCTGATCCCTTGATCCACGCGAAGGGAAGCGTGACACTGCTGCTTCAGCTCGGGAGGAAAGCGCACGTGCATTCTACCACTCGAGACGACGACTGACTCCCCTGGGGAGACTCCAGAAGTACCCCAAGATCCATGTCAGCACTGGAGGTGAATGCTCAGGTTCCGGCACCTACTCCACACAAGATCTTAGGCCCCGGCATCAAAGGGAGAGGAATCCCCAGAGGCCACCGAGCAACTCGCATGGGGACTGGCCTTTCCTGAGGCCAAAAGAGCGGGTCCCTGAGGTCCCTATCGTAAGTCGAGAGCACCTGCCGCAACTCGAGAAAATCCAGGAGGTTCTCCCCTCCAGGCGAGATGAGGCCCATTTCCGCTGAGACGTCTCGAGGCTAATCAAACCTAACCTCTGGAACTTCCAAAGGGTCCTTCACACCCTTACTGCAACTCAAGAAGTTCCCCGACATATCCGTTTCTACCCGAGAGGAAGCACGAGAGTTCCCCGCACATCCAGAGGAGCTCCGTTTCCTCCTCCTAGCTCGAGAGAAGGGATCCTTTCCCTGCGTTGTCGGGAAAGAATTCCCGGCGTTCCCGTCGCATCTCAAGAGGAGGCGCTCTCCACAGGAAAGGGGAGAGGAACTCCAGGGTCGTGCCACCATTCCCAGAGTCCCTCAGAAGTTTCAGTCCATTCCAGGGAAACCTGTTTTCCCTGCACTGCCTCGACTTTCAAGACGAGGATCGACTCACACCACGGTGGCACGTGGGACAGCCCTGCCGGAAATCCTCGTGGGAAAGCTTTGTGGGAAAGCCTCGAGTGAAAGCCACAGATCCATTGATCCAAGCGAAGGGAAGCGTGACACTGCTTCTTCAGTTCGGGAGGAAAGCGCACGTGCATGCCCCCACTGGAGACGAAGACTGACTCCCCTGGGGAGACTCCAGAAGTACACCAAGATCCATTTCTGCACTGGAGAGGAATCCTCAGGTTCCGGCAGCGTCTCCACGCAAGATCTTAGGCGCTGGCATCGACGGGAGAGGAAACACGAGAGGCCCCAAACAACTCGCATGGGGACTGGCCTTTCCTGAGGCCACTAGAGCGGGTCCCAGAGGTCCCCGTCGTAAGACGAGAGCACATGCCGCAACTCGAGAAAATCCAGGAGGTTCTCCCCATGCAGGCGAGCTGAGTCCAATTTCCGCTGAGGTATCTCAAGGCTAATCACAACTTACCTCTGGAACTTCCAAAGGGTCATTCACACCCTTGCTGCAACTCAAGAAATTCCCCGACATACCCGTCTCCACTCGAGAGGAAGCACGAGAGTCCTGCCCACATCCAGAGGAGCCCCGTTTCCGCCTCCTAGCTGGAGAGGAGGGATCCTTTCACTGCGGGGTCGGGATGGAATTCCCGGTGTTCCCGTCACATCTCAAGAGGAGGCGCTCTCCACCGGAAAGGCGAGAGGAATTTCAGGGTCGTGCCACCATTCCCAGAGTCCCCTGGATGTCTCAGTCCATTCCAGGGAAACCTGTTTTCCCTGCACTGCCTCGACTTTCAAGCCGAGGATCGACTCACACCACGGTGGCACGTGGGACAGCCCTGTGAGAAAGCCTCGTGGGAAAGACTCTTGGGAAAGCCTAGATGGAAAGCCACAGATCCCGTTGATCCACGCGAAGGGAAGCGTGACTCTGCTGCTACAGCTCGGGAGGAAAGCGCACGTGCATGCCCCACTCGAGTAGAGGACTGACTGCCCTGGGGAGACTCCAGAAGTACCCCAAGATCCATGTCAGCACTGGAGAGGAATCCTCAGGTTCCGGCACCGAGTCCCACAAGATCTAAGGCCCCGGCATCGACAGGAGAGGAATCCCGAGAGGCCCCGTGCAACTCGCATGGGGACTGGCCTTTCCTGAGGCCACCACAGCGGGTCCCTGAGTTCCCCATCGTAAGTCGAGAGCACCAGCCGCAACTCGAGAAAATCCAGGAGGTTCTCCCTCCAGGCGAGCTGAGACCTATTTCTGCTGAGGTATCTCGAGGCTAATCACACCTTACCTCTGGAACTTCCAAAGGGTCCTTCACACCCATGCTGCAACTCAAGAAGTTCCCCGACATACCCGTCTCGACACGAGTGGAAGCACGAGAGTCCCGCACACATTCAGAGGAGCCCCGTTTCCGCCTCCTAGCTCGAGAGGAGGGATCCTTTCCCTGCGTGGTCGGGAAAGAATTCCCGGCGTTTCCGACGCATCTCAAGAGGAGGTGCTCTCCACAGGAAAGGCGAGAGGAAGTTCAGGGTCGTGCCACCATTCACAGAGTCCCCCAGAAGTCTCAGTCCATTCCAGGTAAACCTGTTTTCCCTGCACTGCCTCGACTTTCAAGGGAAGGATCGACTCACACCAAGGTGGCACGTGGGACAGCCCTGTGGGAAAGCCTCGTGGGAAAACCTCGTGGGAAAGCCTGGAGGGAAAGACCCAGATCCCTTGATCCACGCGAAGGGAAGAGCGACACTGCTGTTACAGCTCGGGAGGAAAGCACACCTGCATGCCCCCCACTCGAGACGAGGAACTGACTCCACTGGGGAGACTCCAGAAGTACCCAAAGTTCCATGTCAGCACTGGAGAGGAATCCTCAGGTTCCGGCACCGACTCCCACAGAAGGTCTTAGGCCCCGGCATCGACGGGAGAGGAATCCCGAGAGGCCCCAGAGCAACTCGCATGGGGACTGGCCTTTCCTGAGGCCACCAGAGCGGGTCCCTGAGGTCCCCATCATAAGTCGAGAGCACCTGTCGCACTCGAGAAAATCCAGGAGGTTCACCCCTCCAGGCGAGATGAGGCCCATTTCCGCTGAGGTATCTCGAGGCTAATCACACTAACCTCTGGAACTTCCAAAGGGTCCTCAACCCTTGCTGGCAACTCAAGAAGTTCCCCGACATACCCGTCTCCACTCAAGAGGAAGCACGAAGTCCCGCCACATCCAGAGGAGTCCCGTTTCCGCCTCCTAACTCGAGAGGAGGGATCCTTTCCTCTCTGCGTGGTCGGGAAAGAATTCCGGGCTTCCCCGTCGCATCTCAAGAGGAGGCGGCTCTCCACAGGAAAGGCGAGAGGAACTCCAGGGTCGTGCCACCATTCCCAGAGTCCCCCAGATTCTCAGTCCATTCCAGGGAAACCTGTTTTTCCCTGCACTGCCTCGACTTTCAAGCCGAGGATCGATTCACACACGGCGGCACGTGGGACAGCCCTGTGGGAAAGCCTCGTGGAAAAGCCTCGTCTGAAAGCCTCGAGGGAAAGCCACAGATACCTTGATCCACGCGAAGGGAAGCTCACACTGCTGCTACAGCTCGGGAGGAAAGCGCACGTGCATGCTCCCACTCGAGACGAGGACTTACTCCCCTGGGGAGACTCCAGAAGTGCCCCAAGATCATCTCGCAATGGAGAGGAATCCTCAGGTTCGGCACACTCCACACAAGATCTTAGGCCCGCGGCATCGACGGGACAGGAATCCCGAGAGGCCCCCAGCAACTCGCATGGGAACTGGCCTTTCCTGAGGCCACCAGAGCGGGTCCCTGAGGTCCCCCGTCGTAAGACGAGATAACCTGCCGCAACTCGAGAAAATCCAGGAGGTTCTCCCCTCCAGGCGAGATGAGGCCCATTTCCGCTGAGGCGTACGAGGCTAATCACATCTAAAATCTGGAATTTCTAAGGGTCCTTCACACCCTTGCTGCAACTCAAGAAGTTCCCGACATACCCGTCTCCACTCGAAAGGAAGCACGAGAGTCCGCGCTCACATCAGAGGAGCCCGCTTCCGCCTCCTAGTTTCGAGAGGAGGGATCTTTTCCCTGCGTGGTTGGGAAAGAATTCCTGGCGTTCCCGTCGCATCTCAAGAGGAGGCGCTCTCACAGGAAAAGGCGAGAGGAACTGCAGGGTCGTGCCAA
>NW_017213962.1:0-15109 GCF_001704415.2 Capra hircus | reverse complement strand
CACCAAAAAATCTAGAACAAATCTCATTAAATATATGTAATTACACCTACAACAGCCTGGTTTTTGGTATATTTGGAGAACAATCCTTTATCAGATATTATATTTTATAATATAGTTTCCTGTGGCTTGTGTTTAAGTTTTGTGAATAAGGTTTTTCACGCGTTTCAATTTCTAATTTTTTAAAGTTGATGTTATATGTGTTTTCTATCCTTTTTTGGATAGCCTTTAGTGTGTTGTTGTTGTTGTTAAATTTTATAAGCAGAAGTGAGGTACCGTAGATACAGTTTTAAGCTAAGCTGAGGTGCCACAGATAGCAGTTTTGCCTTTTTGTCTGTTGAGAAGTTTGAGTGAGTTTGGTGTACACTGGTAACATTATGTCTACATTCATTTGACTGGATATAGCTTCCAGTTATTTGTCTAATTGGTTTTGGAGAATATGATGGGAAGTCAGTTTTTCCAAGGGAAACTGAGGTCCATGAAACATGAACTCTTTTCGATCGGTCGGAATCACTTTCTGCTATTTTCTGACAGATTTGACTTGTTTGGATATCTCATATGAGCGGGAATCACAGAAGGTTTGTCTTTTTTTGGTCTGGTTTATTTCACTTAATCTAATGACCATAAGGTTTGTCCACATTGTCGGCATTGTCAGAATTACTGACTTTGAAGGGCCGAATCAGATTCCATTGTGTGTATACCACAGTTTGTTTATGGAATTGGCTGCCATGGACACTTCGATTGCTTCTGTTTGTTTGCCAGTGTGAATCATGCTGTTGTGAGTATGACGGAAGGAGTATCCATTTTTTTCAGCCCCCTTTCCCAATCCTTTTGGGTACATAGCATGAATTGGAATCGAACTATGTATTTCTTTCCACGTGTTCGTTTTGGAGTCATTTGTGTAATGTCTTGCAGAGTGGCAGCAC
Organism: Capra hircus; assembly: GCF_001704415.2. Taxonomy (NCBI): domain Eukaryota; kingdom Metazoa; phylum Chordata; class Mammalia; order Artiodactyla; family Bovidae; genus Capra; species Capra hircus. The sequence continues at coordinate 14,186 of NW_017213962.1, read as the reverse complement.
CATTTAATGTACTTTTTTGTATGGTGGAATACCGTTCAAGCTTCTGAATATACCTTGCGTTGCATATTCAGTCTCCCACCAACGGACACTTGAATGAGTTCTACCTTTGAGCTATTGTGAATGTCACTATGAATATTTGTGTACCAGTTTTTGTTTGAATTATTAACAAATACATTACCATATATAAAAGAAGCCACAAGGACCTACTGTACAGTTTAGGAAACTATTAAATATCTTATGATGATGTGTAATGCAAGAGAATCTCCAAAGGAATATATGAAAAGCACATAATAACCATGATATTTATTGTGGCAACACTATGAGTTATCATAGCACTACTCAACGTGTATTTATACATGTCACTAAAATATTCACATCTGTAAGGATATTATAAAAAATTATATAAAAAATCAAGAATTCAAACAGAGAATAAATAAACTTCCTGTCATTGCTCGTCATCATTTATACACTCATACTACCTGTAACACTCATTGTATAAGTGCTGGACTAGCAATTGACATTCTTGTAAACCAAGAGATTGTGAAGGTGTAAGGAAATATAGCTTATTGAATTCCTTAATGAAGGATTCTAGAACTCTATGTCCATGAAGTGAATGAAATTCCGTTTTAGTGAGCCACATTCTTACTAGAGTGATGAGCCTCCACCCCACCCAACGTTAGTTCACAATGAAATCCTGCAGTCCTCTGGCCTCAATGTCTGCTTCCTGCTACCGAGAAAGAAAAGATGAGGAAGTCCTGACAAAACCGATGCTATTTTTCTTTTTCTGATTTGTATTTTATCGCAGGGCCTGGCAAAAAGAGGGCCCAACCTGTTTTTAGAGTTCCATCCCAAGGGTTCCTCCGGCATGTTCCCTATGTTGACAAACTGCTGATTATTTTCAACAAAGGACAATGATCTGCACTTCACTATCTGTTGCTTGAGCTGGAATAGCAGGCATCCCTTGTAGTGCAGTCGTTCATGCGGAAGTAGACATCCCTGAAGCAATAGTATAAGAGGAACACATTTATCATGTAGACATCGCATCCCATGCATTTGTAATAATTTTTCAGTTATACCCATCATCATCGGAGGAACTGACTTGTCCCAGTAATAACGAGAGGACCCAGTAGAACGGTTCCTTGACTTATGAGTACTTCCTATGAGTACCCTTATGAGTCCTTCTTCCAATGTTGTTTCTCCTAGTTTGGTCATGAACAGTAGAAGCTGATGGCAGTGGTCCTTGAAATGTATGTCGATTCCCAGGTGGCGCAGTTGATAAAGAAATACTCTGCCTACCAGTGCAGGAGGTGGAAGTGATGTGGGTTTGATCCCTGGTTCAGGAAGATAACAATTCATACACATGTTTTCTGGGAACCAGTTTGATACTCATGAGTTTTTTCTTCTGTATCCAGAAAAACAAATGCTGTTCAAGGACACTGAAAGAACCCTGATTTCGAAAATCAGATCTGTATTGTGAACAATGCTTCGATATCCGTGAGTCGAAGCATAGTATTATGCCTATCATCCTTGTATTTCCCTCAGTGAAATATGTTGAGGAAAACTCTTCATTCGTGGTCTAGAGTCACGAAGAAGCTAAATAGCATTCATCCTTTACGTTGACAACTGTGAATCTAAATCTCCTGTGAATCCTATGTGACAACCACACATACCAACATGAGTTATCAGTATTATATCGATATTTTTAGTCCTATTGTATGTCAACTAAAAAAATCAATATCTAATTGTACATGAAGTCAAGACATAAAGTCAGTGCAAATACAAAATGTTCCATCCTTTGAGAAAGGGAGAAAAACATCTCTGTGCTTAGCCTATCGCATTTTTATGGATTAGATCCTTAAGTAGTTTATTCACCACACCCTATGAATGATTCACAAGTCTTCAGAGAAGAAAGGGTCATTTCTCTTAAACAATGAGTAGTTCAACTCTTCTCAAAGCAAAGTCATAAGTGAGTCTAATTTTGCGTGAGCCCATGAAAACTCAGTGTTTTCATTATGCTTGTGCTTATGATGGGAGGAGGTCTGAGAAGGCGCTTCTGAAGGATTATTCATACCAGTCTTTCTCATATGTATGGAGTCTTTAAAGATCGAATCACCGAGGTGTTGCTTCTACACTTGTACTAGGCCGAGCAGCAACATTCCCTTTCTCCCTAAGTGCAGTAGACGTCTGTCTTCTGTCCTCTGGAGTATGTATTGCTTGAGCTCACCACAGCCTAGTAGATGGAAATCGTCAGGATATTCTGGAAACCCTTTGGATTTCAGTCTGCTCAGGAGGTTACCACTGCTGCAAACCTCTGGATTTTACCACGCACTTTTAACAACCTCAGATGAAGGATACAAGTCAACACTCGTGACAGCCACGGGCTTCCATGGCCTATCCATGATTGTTGGCTTTGCTTTCATAATCATCCTGTTTCTTATACCAACTAAACTGTCACTGTATTTTTTCATGACCATTTTATCTTTGACGGTTTTTAGATCTATTATGGATTTTCCTATATATCTTCACTCATCGGTGAGGGTCTTCTGTTAGTAGTAGTTACGACAACTGACTTCCAGTCAGTTAGCTGTGGCAGAATAGAAAAAAGAATGACCCACTGTATATTATTCGTATTATGTATCAATATATTATTCGTTTTATTGTTTGCAGTCATCCACTTCCAAGTTTCCGAAATAAACTTTCAGAAAAATCACATCCTTTTGGAATGTCCGTTTGACTGAATAGGAGCACGGAAATGCTATTCCATCAAATTGTTTACAGTTTCCATTCCATTCCTCCTGTTTGATGTAGATATTGGCCTTTGGTTCTATCACTAGCTTTGCAAGTAAAAAAATTCATTAGAGCTCATATGGTAATTTTACTGTTGGCAATAAGTTTAGCATAAAATGAACACAGAAGAGGTTACAGTAGACCAAATATGAAAGTCAGTTGAAAAGAAAACATAGTGTTGAATGTTGACAGTAGGAATATAGTTATGAAGTTCCTTTATTATTATTCTATCCTTCCCGTTTCTTTTGCAGGGGTGTTAATGTACAGATTCCAGTCCTATGGCTGGAGTGAAGAATAGTATCATGATTCTTGAGAGCAACTCTACTAAGTCTTCACGCTCATGTCACTCAAGGTTTTTTAATACCTATTATGTTAGTCGTGTTTGTAGTTTGTGAAGTCACATAAGTTGCATTCACTCAAGCAATAGTATCAAACAGCTATGGCATCAATTCTAGATGTGAATCGATATCGAATGTGAATCCATTTCACTGTGACAAGTGATTATTGCAGATATTCTATTCATGCCAGTAAGAAAGCTGTGCAGAAATAATATAATGTTTATGAAGAAAATAAGATTTGCTAATTTGTTGTATTATTCTCTTTCTTTTCAACAGATTGAATGACAACAGGCTCCACTTTTCATTCACTTGTATGACTATGAGCAGTTTGACCAAGTTGAAGAAGATGACTCGTTTGTAGTCTTCCTCATCAGCTCATTCCATCTACTGGCTTTCAAATCATTTAGTACAGAGCTCACCGTCTAGGTGTTCATCCAGTGTTTTGTTTGCTTATCATGCAGGATCATTTTCAAAGGAAAAGTATGTGTGTATGAGTTAGAGCTCTGATCCCAAGAGTCCATGTAGAAGCTTCCCCTGAGAAGTGTATCGTTTTTGCACCAATGCTACTGAAACGTGTGAATGTGGTATACCACGCATCCCAATAAGCGTCCAGAGCTTCACAGGCTGCTTCTTTGAAACGCCCAGTACTCATGACATTCCATTCATCTGAGGACTAAATATAGCCAACGTAGGCTGTGTTTGCCAAATAGACTTTGAAGTATTCTTCACACAGTCCTTCATCGACGCCAGTTTTCAGATCGAAGAAACCCTTGCTCCATGAAGTGTGTGAACACATATACTCATGTTTTGTTTGCGATTTTAAAGTCATTCTTCAGTTTTGTTGGAGGAATGGTTCTGTATATGCCCCGTGGATCTGTGCATGAAAGCCCTAATAACTAATGTGAATCGACTTCACTACCAAGGGATGTTTTCATATCTATTGAGGATTTAGTTCATGTATTTCGATTTTAACTTTCTGTCTTACAGCCTTGTTTGTAGATCAAAGCTATTTGAAAGTGTCATCTGGTTTTCAATGGCTTGTGAGGTTATTCATGAGTGGTTTATAAAACCGAATGGATTGTACGTAGCCATACTTTGTTGTCATTCTATGAATTTGAAGAATGTCTGAAGAATGTCTGCAGTTGATGCCTTAAAGATTCATACAATTGATGTCCAATATTTATCTCAATAGACTTGCTTTCAATTTGTAGTTTCCTATGCATATGTCTTTCTTTATGGATTTGGGTAGAAGTCGTATCGGAACACTGAAAAATCTGTGATATCAGCCGTGCTGACCTTCTTTCCGGTGGTCATCATTAAGATTTTCACGCTCACTGTCACTTTGTGCAATGCTATGGATCCTAGTGGAAACAGGTGCCGTTCATCCTACTTTTGTGAAGATTGAACTCATCGTAGAAAGTGGAATTTGTTGAAATATTTATGGTATCAATATATCCTGTGTATATAATTACCCAGATTACGGGTGCGTATCTGATTGCTAAGTTATAAAATGTATGAGATAGATGTGATCCATCAATGGCGATTGGATACGTGGTGGAGAGGTATTTTGGTGATGCAAGAGATTTAAATGATGTGATCAGAGTATTTATATCCCTTTTATGTGGATAATGGGTCTTGGATCGATGTTTGAAACATTCCAACCTTGTCTTTTGTTATGCATGGGAAGTGTCCAAAACGAAGATGATGCAGGTACGTACTTCAAGGGTAAGTATAGGGTTGAGGGCGTGACTATGAAGTGGGTTAGGGTTAGGATGTGGATAGGGTGTCGGGTGAGGGAAGGGTTAAGGTTACAGTGTGCAGAACAGCCCCCCAACTTGTTAGGGTGAGGGGTGAGGCGTGAGGGTTAGGGTTAGGGGTGAGGGTGAGGGTAAGGCTTCAAGGTGAGGGTGAGGGTAAGGGTTCAGGGTGAGGGTGTGGGTGAGGGCGAGGGTAAGGGCTCGGGGTGAGGGTTCAGGGTGAAGGTGTGGGTCTCACATCTGATAAACGATTGCATTCCAAATATACCCTTCATTTCCCTCGAACAGAGCTCTCACTGTTGGAGCCCTTGGCAGTGTGGAAGCCACCGGCCCCTAAGCCACCACAAGAACGCCTGGGGCCTAGGTGCAAAGGCAAGGCAGGAGCAGAGCTGAGGCCAGGAAGGTGCCAGTGGCGTCTCCCAACCTCGTGCAGACTGCTCCTTCCTGGGCAGGAAGTCTAGAAGCCAGGCAAGTCTGGGCAAGGCTCGCCCCAGGCAGAGCAGCCTCGCGCAAGGAACTCTGCCAGATCAGGGCTCTCAGCGGAGCTGGAGCTCTGCGATACTGGAGGCGCACTCGGCTCCACCCCAGCAAGGCTTGCAGCAGCAGGCGACTGGGCTGCCTCCTCTTCCCCGGAGGAGGCTCCCTTCCACTTGTCCTGTGCACTCGGCTTCCAGGCGGAGCCATACCTCGCCTCCTGCAGGTCTTGGCTCAGGGGTTACTTCCCCTGAGCTGGGGTTGTGGGCGGGAACCCAGACACGCAGGGGCAGGCCCCAACAACCTGCACACAGCTCTGCTGGGGAGAAGAGCATTAGGGAACCTATGTATTTCAGGCAAATGATGGGAGACCACAAGTGAGTCGCCAGCCTGCTGGCTGCAGACACCACCCAGGGGCCCTGGGTGCATGGTGCTCTCAATGTGGCGCTGAGTCTGGACAGCCAAGCAACAGCTGAAGGAGCTCTGCAGTTGCCCTTCCCTTCCCGTCGACAGAGCTCTCAGTGCTGGAGCCCTTGGAAGTGTGGAACTCAGCGATCCCTAAGCCCTCCCAAACACATGTCTCTGCTGGGGAGGAGAGTGCTAGGGAACATACGTCTCTCACACACTTTCTAGGCACACACGGAGTCAGCCTCTGGGAGTGTGGGGATGCAAAACCCAGCCAGGGGCCCTTGGAACCTGGTGCTCTCCGTGCAGGCGCTTAGTCTGGGCGGCCAAGCAACCGCTGAAGGAGCCCTGCTGTTGCCCTTCGCTTCCCTCTGACAGAGCTTTCACTGCTGGAGCCCTTGGCAGTGTGCAACCCACCAGCCCCTAAGCCCTCCTCAAGGACGCTGGGAACTAAGTGCAAAGGCAAGGCAGGGGTAGAGCTGAAGCCAGGAAGGCGCCAGTTGCGTTTCCCAGCCTCACACAGCCTGCTCCTTCCTGGGGAGGGAGCCTAAAAGCAAGGCAAGTCTGCGCAAGGCTCGCCTATGGCAGAGCATCTTGGCGACATGAACTCTGCTAGATCGGGCCTCTGAACAGAACTAGAGATCTGCTGTACTGAGGCACACTTAGCTCCGTGCAAGCAGGGCTTTCAACTTGACGGGGCTGGGCTGCCTCCTCTTCCCCCGAGGAGGCTCGCTTCCCTGCTGGCTGTGCACTCGCCTATCAGGCGGGGGCGCAGGGCTCCTCCAGCAGGTCTTGCCTCAGGGGCTGCTTCCCCTGAGTTGGGGCTGTGGGCGGGAACCCAGACACGCAGGATCAGGCCCCAAACACCTGCACATGTCTCTGCTGGGGAGGAGAGTGCTAGGGAACCTACGTCTCTCACACACTTTCTAGGCACCCACGGAGTCAGCCTCTGGGAGTGTGGGGATGCAAAACCCAGCCAGGGGCCCTTGGAACCTGGTGCTCTCCGTGCGGAGCTTTGTCTGGGCGGCCAAGGAACCGCTGAAGGAGCCCTGCTGTTGCCCTTCGCTTCCCTCTGACAGAGCTTTCACTGCTGGAGCCCTTGGCAGTGTGCAACCCACCAGCCCCTAAGCCCTCCTCAAGGACGCTTGGGACCTAAGTGCAAAGGCAAGGCAGGGGTAGAGCTGAAGCCAGGAAGGCGCCAGTGGCGTTTCCGAGCCTCACACAGCCTGCTCCTTCCTGGGGAGGGAGCCTTAAAGCAAGGCAAGTCTGCGCAAGGCTCGCCTATGGCAGAGCATCTTGGTGCCAGGAACTCTGCCAGATCGGGCCTCTGAACAGAGCTAGAGATCTGCCGTACTGGAGTCGCACTTAGCTTCGTGTAAGCAGGGATTTCAGCTTGACGGGGACTTGCTGCCTCCTCTTCCCCCGAGGAGGCTCGCTTCCCTGCTGGCTGTGCACTCGCCTATCAGGCGGGGGCGCAGGGCTCCTCCAGCAGGTCTTGCCTCAGGGGCTGCTTCCCCTGAGTTGGGGCTGTGGGCAGGAACCCAGACACGCAGGATCAGGCCCCAAACACCTGCACATGTCTCTGCTGGGGAGGAGAGTGCTAGGGAACCTACGTCTGTCATACACTTTCTGGGCACCCAAGGAATCAGCCTCCGTGTGTGCGGGGCTGAAAACCCCAGCCAGGGGCCCTGGGAGCCTGGTGCTCTCCGGTGCGGCGCTGATTCTAGGCGGCCTAGAAACCGCTGGAGGAGCCCTGCAGTTGCCCTTCCCTTCCCTCTGACAGAGCTCTCACTGCTGGAAGCCCTTGGCAGTGTGCAACCCACCACCCCTAAGCTCTCCCTTAACGACGCCTGGCACCTATGTGCAAAGGCAAGGCAGGATTGGAGCTGAGGCAAGGAAGGCACCAGTGGCGTCTCCCAGGCTCGCTCAGACAGCTCCTTCCTGGGGAGGCAGCCTAAAAGCAAGGCAAGTCTGGGCAAGGCGAGCCCCCGGCCGAGCAGCCTCGCGCCAGAAACTCTGCCAGATCGGGGCTCTGAGCAGAGCTAGAGCTCTGCCGTACTGGAGGCCGCACTTAGCTCCGTGCAAGCAGGGCTTTCCTCTTGACTGGGCTCGGCTGCCTCCTCTTCTCCCGAGGAGGCTCGCTACACTGCTGGCTGTGCTCTCGCCTATCAGGCGGGCGCGCAGGGCTCCTCCAGCAGGTCTTGCCTCAGGGGCTGCTTCCCCTGAGTTGAGGCTGTGGGCGGGAACCCAGACACGCAGGATAAGGCCCCAACCACCTGCACATGTCTCTGCTGGGGAGGAGAGTGCTAGGGAACCTACGTCTCTCACACACTTTCTAGGCACCCACGGAGTCAGCCTCTGGGAGTGTGGGGATGCAAAACCCAGCCAGGGGCCCTTGGAACCTGGTGCTCTCCGTGCGGAGCTTTGTCTGGGCGGCCAAGGAACCGCTGAAGGAGCCCTGCTGTTGCCCTTCGCTTCCCTCTGACAGAGCTTTCACTGCTGGAGCCCTTGGCAGTGTGCAACCCACCAGCCCCTAAGCCCTCCTCAAGGACGCTTGGGACCTAAGTGCAAAGGCAAGGCAGGGTTAGAGCTGAAGCCAGGAAGGCGCCAGTGGCGTTTCCGAGCCTCACACAGCCTGCTCCTTCCTGGGGAGGGAGCCTTAAAGCAAGGCAAGTCTGCGCAAGGCTCGCCTATGGCAGAGCATCTTGGTGCCAGGAACTCTGCCAGATCGGGCCTCTGAACAGAGCTAGAGATCTGCCGTACTGGAGTCGCACTTAGCTTCGTGTAAGCAGGGATTTCAGCTTGACGGGGACTTGGCTGCCTCCTCTTCCCCCGAGGAGGCTCGCTTCCCTGCTGGCTGTGCACTCGCCTATCAGGCGGGGGCGCAGGGCTCCTCCAGCAGGTCTTGCCTCAGGGGCTGCTTCCCCTGAGTTGGGGCTGTGGGCAGGAACCCAGACACGCAGGATCAGGCCCCAAACACCTGCACATGTCTCTGCTGGGGAGGAGAGTGCTAGGGAACCTACGTCTGTCATACACTTTCTGGGCACCCAAGGAATCAGCCTCCGTGTGTGCGGGGCTGAAAACCCCAGCCAGGGGACCCTGGGAGCCTGGTGCTCTCCGTGTGGCGCTGATTCTAGGCGGCCTAGCAAACCGCTGGAGGAGCCCTGCAGTTGCCCTTCCCTTCCCTCTGACAGAATTCTCACTGCTGGAAGCCCTTGGCAGTGTGCAAACCCACCACCCCTAAGCCTCTCCCTTAAGCGACGGACCTGGGCACCTAATGTGCAAAGGCAAGGCAGGATTGGAGCTGAGGCAAGGAAGGCACCAGTGGCGTCTCCCAGGCTCGCTCAGACAGCTCCTTCCTGGGGAGGGCAGCCTAAAAGCAAGGCAAGTCTGGCAAGGCGAGCCCCCGGCCGAGCAGCTCGCGCCAGAACTCTGGCCAGATCGGGGCTCTGAGCAGAGCTAGAGCTCTGCCGTACTGGAGGCGCACTTAGCTCCGTGCAAGCAGGGCTTTCCTCTTGACTGGGCTCGGCTGCCTCCTCTTCTCCTGAGGAGGCTCGCTACACTGCTGGCTGTGCTCTCGCCTATCAGGCGGGCGCGCAGGGCTCCTCCAGCAGGTCTTGCCTCAGGGGCTGCTTCCCCTGAGTTGAGGCTGTGGGCGGGAACCCAGACACGCAGGATAAGGCCCCAACCACCTGCACATGTCTCTGCTGGGAGGAGAGTGCTAGGGAACCTACGTCTCTCACACACTTTCTAGGCACCCACGGAGTCAGCCTCTGGGAGTGTGGGGATGCAAAACCCAGCCAGGGGCCCTTGGAACCTGGTGCTCTCCGTGCGGAGCTTTGTCTGGGCGGCCAAGGAACCGCTGAAGGAGCCCTGCTGTTGCCCTTCGCTTCCCTCTGACAGAGCTTTCACTGCTGGAGCCCTTGGCAGTGTGCAACCCACCAGCCCCTAAGCCCTCCTCAAGGACGCTTGGGACCTAAGTGCAAAGGCAAGGCAGGGGTAGAGCTGAAGCCAGGAAGGCGCCAGTGGCGTTTCCGAGCCTCACACAGCCTGCTCCTTCCTGGGGAGGGAGCCTTAAAGCAAGGCAAGTCTGCGCAAGGCTCGCCTATGGCAGAGCATCTTGGTGCCAGGAACTCTGCCAGATCGGGCCTCTGAACAGAGCTAGAGATCTGCCGTACTGGAGTCGCACTTAGCTTCGTGTAAGCAGGGATTTCAGCTTGACGGGGACTTGCTGCCTCCTCTTCCCCGAGGAGGCTCGCTTCCCTGCTGGCTGTGCACTCGCCTATCAGGCGGGGCGCAGGGCTCCTCCAGCAGGTCTTGCCTCAGGGGCTGCTTCCCCTGAGTTGGGGCTGTGGGCAGGAACCCAGACACGCAGGATCAGGCCCCAAATGCACATGTCTCTGCTGGGGAGGAGAGTGCTAGGGAACCTACGTCTGTCATACACTTTCTGGGCACCCAAGGAATCAGCCTCCGTGTGTGCGGGGCTTGGGAGCAGCTGTGCCGGGCAAGCAGACCCCTAGCAAGCAGAGACATGTGCAGGTGTTTGGGCCTGATCCTGCGTGTCTGGGTTCCTGCCACAGCCCCAACTCAGGGGAAGCAGCCCCTGAGGCAAGACCTGCTGGAGGAGCCCTGCGCCCCGCCTGATAGGCGAGTGCACAGCCAGCAGGGAAGCGAGCCTCCTCGGGGAAGAGGAGGCAGCAAGTCCCCGTCAAGCTGAAATCCCTGCTTACACGAAGCTAAGTGCGACTCCAGTACGGCAGATCTCTAGCTCTGTTCAGAGGCCCGATCTGGCAGAGTTCCTGGCACCAAGATGCTCTGCCATAGGCGAGCCTTGCGCAGACTTGCCTTGCTTTAAGGCTCCCTCCCCAGGAAGGAGCAGGCTGTGTGAGGCTCGGAAACGCCACTGGCGCCTTCCTGGCTTCAGCTCTACCCTGCCTTGCCTTTGCACTTAGGTCCCAAGCGTCCTTGAGGAGGGCTTAGGGGCTGGTGGGTTGCACACTGCCAAGGGCTCCAGCAGTGAAAGCTCTGTCAGAGGGAAGCGAAGGGCAACAGCAGGGCTCCTTCAGCGGTTCCTTGGCCGCCCAGACAAAGCTCCGCACGGAGAGCACCAGGTTCCAAGGGCCCCTGGCTGGGTTTTGCATCCCCACACTCCCAGAGGCTGACTCCGTGGGTGCCTAGAAAGTGTGTGAGAGACGTAGGTTCCCTAGCACTCTCCTCCCCAGCAGAGACATGTGCAGGTGGTTGGGGCCTTATCCTGCGTGTCTGGGTTCCCGCCACAGCCTCAACTCAGGGGAAGCAGCCCCTGAGGCAAGACCTGCTGGAGGAGCCCTGCGCGCCGCCTGATAGGCGAGAGCACAGCCAGCAGTGTAGCGAGCCTCCTCGGGAGAAGAGGAGGCAGCCGAGCCCAGTCAAGAGGAAAGCCCTGCTTGCACGGAGCTAAGTGGGCCTCCAGTACGGCAGAGCTCTAGCTCTGCTCAGAGCCCGATCTGGCAGAGTTTCTGGCGCGAGGCTGCTCGCCGGGGCTCGCTTGCCAGGACTTGCCTTGCTTTTAGGCTCCCTCCCCAGGAAGGAGCTGTCTGAGCGAGCCTGGGAGACGCCACTGAGCCTGCCTTGCCTTTGCACATAGGTGCCAGGCGTCGTTGGGAGGGCTTAGGGGGTGGTGGGTTGCACACTGCCAAGGGCTTCAGCAGTGAGAGCTCTGTCAGAGGGAAGGGAAGGGCAACTGCAGGGCTCCTCCAGCGGTTTCTAGGCCGCCTAGAATCAGCGCCGCACCGAGAGCACCAGGCTCCCAGGGCCCCTGGCTGGGGTTTCCCCGCACACACGGAGGCTGATTCCTTGGGTGCCCAGAAAGTGTATGACAGACGTAGGTTCCCTAGCACTCTCCTCCCCAGCAGAGACATGTGCAGGTGTTTGGGGCCTGATCCTGCGTGTCTGGGTTCCTGCCCACAGCCCCAACTCAGGGGAAGCAGCCCCTGAGGCAAGACCTGCTGGAGGAGCCCTGCGCCCCCGCCTGATAGGCGAGTGCACAGCCAGCAGGGAAGCGAGCCTCCTCGGGGGAAGAGGAGGCAGCAAGTCCCGTCAAGCTGAAATCCCTGCTTACACGAAGCTAAGTGCGACTCCAGTACGGCAGATCTCTAGCTCTGTTCAGAGGCCCGATCTGGCAGAGTTCCTGGCACCAAGATGCTCTGCCATAGGCGAGCCTTGCGCAGACTTGCCTTGCTTTAAGGCTCCCTCCCCAGGAAGGAGCAGGCTGTGTGAGGCTCGGAAACGCCACTGGCGCCTTCCTGGCTTCAGCTCTACCCTGCCTTGCCTTTGCACTTAGGTCCCAAGCGTCCTTGAGGAGGGCTTAGGGGCTGGTGGGTTGCACACTGCCAAGGGCTCCAGCAGTGAAAGCTCTGTCAGAGGGAAGCGAAGGGCAACAGCAGGCTCCTCAGCGGTTCTTGGCCCCCAGACTCACGGAGAGCACAGGTTCCAAGGCCCCTGGCTGGGTTTTGCATCCCCACACTCCAGAGGCTGACTCCGTGGGTGCCTAGAAAGTGTGTGAGAGACGTAGGTTCCCTAGCACTCTCCTCCCCAGCAGAGACATGTGCAGGTGTTGGGGCCTTATCCTGCGTGTCTGGGTTCCCGCCCACAGCCCAACTCAGGGGAAGCAGCCCCTGAGGCAAGACCTGCTGGAGGAGCCCTGCGCGCCCCGCCTGATAGGCGAGAGCACAGCCAGCAGTGTAGCGAGCCTCCTCGGGAGAAGAGGAGGCAGCCGAGCCCAGTCAAGAGGAAAGCCCTGCTTGCACGGAGCTAAGTGGGCCTCCAGTACGGCAGAGCTCTAGCTCTGCTCAGAGCCCCGATCTGGCAGAGTTTCTGGCGCGAGGCTGCTCGGCCGGGGCTCGCCTTGCCCAGACTTGCCTTGCTTTTAGGCTCCCTCCCCAGGAAGGAGCTGTCTGAGCGAGCCTGGGAGACGCCACTGGTGCCTTCCTTGCCTCAGCTCCAATCCTGCCTTGCCTTTGCACATAGGTGCCAGGCGTCGTTGGGGAGGGCTTAGGGGTGGTGGGTTGCACACTGCCAAGGGCTTCAGCAGTGAGAGCTCTGTCAGAGGGAAGGGAAGGGCAACTGCAGGGCTCCTCCAGCGGTTTCTAGGCCGCCTAGAATCAGCGCCGCACCGAGAGCACCAGGCTCCCAGGGCCCCTGGCTGGGGTTTTCAGCCCCGCACACACGGAGGCTGATTCCTTGGGTGCCCAGAAAGTGTATGACAGACGTAGGTTCCCTAGCACTCTCCTCCCCAGCAGAGACATGTGCAGGTGTTTGGGGCCTGATCCTGCGTGTCTGGGTTCCTGCCCACAGCCCCAACTCAGGGGAAGCAGCCCCTGAGGCAAGACCTGCTGGAGGAGCCCTGCGCCCCCGCCTGATAGGCGAGTGCACAGCCAGCAGGGAAGCGAGCCTCCTCGGGGGAAAGAGGAGGCAGCAAGCCCCGTCAAGTTGAAATCCCTGCTTGCACGGAGCTAAGTGCGCCTCCAGTACGGCAGATCTCTAGCTCTGTTCAGAGGCCCGATCTGGCAGAGTTCCTGGCGCCAAGATGCTCTGCCATAGGCGAGCCTTGCGCAGACTTGCCTTGCTTTAAGGCTCCCTCCCCCAGGAAGGAGCAGGCTGTGTGAGGCTCGGAAACGCCACTGGCGCCTTCCTGCTTCAGCTCTACCCCTGCCTTGCCTTTGCACTTAGGTCCCAGCGTCCTTGAGGAGGGCTTAGGGGCTGGTGGTTGCACACTGCCAGGGCTCCAGCAGTGAAAAGCTCTGGGAGTCGCCACTGGCGCCTTTCTTGCCTCAGCTCCAATCCTGCCTTGCCTTTGCACTTAGGTCCCAGTCCTCCTTAAGGAGAGCTTAGGGGCTGGTGGGTTGCACACTGCCAAGGGCTCCAGCAGTGAGAATTCTGTCAGAGGGAAGGGAAGGGCAACTGCAGGGCTCCTCCAGCGGTTGCTTGGCCGCCCAGATTCAGCGCGCACACGGAGAGCACCAGGCTCCCAGGGCCCCTGGCTGGGGTTTTCAGCCCCGCACACACGGAGGCTGATTCCTTGGTGCCCAGAAAGTGTATGACAGACGTAGGTTCCCTAGCACTCTCCTCCCCAGCAGAGACATGTGCAGGTGGGGCCTGATGCCTGCGTGTCTGGGTTCCTGCCCACAGCCCCAACTCAGGGGAAGCAGCCCCTGAGGCAAGACCTGCTGGAGGAGCCCTGCGCCCCCGCCTGATAGGCGAGTGCACAGCCAGCAGGGAAGCGAGCCTCCTCGGGGAAGAGGAGGCAGCAAGTCCCCGTCAAGCTGAAATCCCTGCTTCCAACGAAGCTAAGTGCGACTCCAGTACGGCAGATCTCTAGCTCTGTTCAGAGGCCCGATCTGGCAGAGTTCCTGGCACCAAGATGCTCTGCCATAGGCGAGCCTTG
>NW_017213961.1:0-15110 GCF_001704415.2 Capra hircus | reverse complement strand
CAGCAATCTTGAACATTCTTGTCAGCTCTCTACGTGTTTTCTTATTCCAGCCCCCGCGTTTCTCAGATGATGTACTTCTGCATATAAGGTTATAATAAGCAGAGTGATCAATATAAGACAGGGACCTTGATGTATCTTTCCTTTTTTGGGCTATTTGGAGAAACAAGTAAACTTGTTTGCTCTGGTACCCTCAGTGTCCAGTTGTAACTGTTGCTTTTTTCCTGAACTCCTGCATGCAGATTTCTGAAACAAAGAGGCAGGTCAGATTGGTCCTGGTATTTCCGCGATCTCTGCTCGAATTTTCCAGCAGTTTATTGTGATCCACACAGTGCAAAGGCTTTGGCAATGGTCATAAAGCAGAAACATAGATGTTTTTCTTGGAACTGCTCTTGCTTTTCTTGTAATGGATCCAGGATGTTGGCATTTGATTTCTGGTTCCCCTCTTGTGCCTTTCTAAAACAGCTTGTAACCATCAGGAAGTTCAAGGGTTCACCCGTCATGTACTAGTTTGCATCCCCAACAGTGTAGGAGGGTTTAGCCTTTCTCTTGTCCCTCTTCGATTCTGCCCACACCCTCTCGCGAGCATATTATGTTGCAGATTTTTGGATCGCAGCCATTGCTGACTGGTGTGAAGTGGTACCTCATTGTGGTTTTGATTTGCATTTCTCTAAATAATGAGTGATGTTGAAGCAATCTTTTCATGTGTTTGTTAGCCATGCCGTATGTCTTCTTTGGAGAAATGTCTGTTTAGTTTCTTTGGCCCATTTTTTGATTTGGTCGTTTATTTTTCTGGATTGAGCTGGCAGAAGTTGCTTGTATATTTTTGAGATTAGTTGT
Source organism: Capra hircus (assembly GCF_001704415.2). Taxonomy (NCBI): domain Eukaryota; kingdom Metazoa; phylum Chordata; class Mammalia; order Artiodactyla; family Bovidae; genus Capra; species Capra hircus. Next base: position 14,273 of record NW_017213961.1, on the reverse strand, counting down.
TTGTCAGTTGTTTCAGTTGCTATTATTTTCTCCCATTCAGAAGGCTATCTTTTCACCTTGCTTATATTTTCCTTTGTTGTACAGAAGCTTTTAATTTTAATTAGATCCCATTTGTTTATTTTTGGCTTTTATTTCCAGAATTCTGGGAGGTGGATCATAGAGGATCCTGCTGTGATTTATGTCTGAGAGTGTTTTGCCTATGTTCTCCTCTAGGAGTTTTATAGTTTCTGATCTTACATTTAGATCTTTAATCCATTTTGAGTTTATTTTTGTGTACGGTGTTAGAAAGTGATCTAGTTTCATTCTTTTACAAGTGGTTGACCAGTTTTCCCAGCACCACTTGTTAAAGAGATTGTCTTTACTCCATTGTATATTCTTGCCTCCTTTGTCAAAGATAAGGTGTCCATATGTGTGTGGATTTATCTCTGGGCTTTCTATTTTGTTCCATTGATCTATATGTCTGTCTTTGTGCCAGTACCATACTGTCTTGATGACTGTGGCTTTGTAGTAGAGCCTGAAGTCAGGCAAGTTGATTCCTCCAGTTCCATTCTTCTTTCTCAAGATTGCTTTGGCTATTCGAGGTTTTTTGTGTTTTCCATACAAATCTTGAAATTATTTGTTCTAGTTCTGTGAAAAAATGTGGGCTGGTAGCTTGACAGGAGATTGCATTAAATTTGTAAATTGCTTTGGGTAGTATACTCATTTTCACTATATTGATTCTTCCGATCCATGAACATGGTATATTTCTCCATCTATTAGTGTTCTCTTTGATTTCTTTCATCAGTGTTTTATAGTTTTCTATATATAGGTCTTTAGTTTCTTTAGGTAGATATATTCCTAAGTATTTTATTCTTTTCGTTGCAATGGTGAATGGAATTGTTTCCTTAATTTCTTTTTCTACTTTCTCATTATTCGTGTATAGGAATGCAAGGGATTTCTGTGTGTTGATTTTATATCCTGCAACTTTACTATATTCATTGATTAGGTCTAGTAATTTTCTGGTGGAGTCTTTAGGGTTTTCCATGTAGAGGATCATGTCATCTGCAAACAGTGAGAGTTTTACTTCTTCTTTTCCAATTTGGATTCCTTTTATTTCTTTTTCTGCTCTGATTGCTGTGGCCAAAACTTCCAGAACTATGTTGAATAGTAGCGGTGAAAGTGGACACCCTTGTCTTGTTCCTGACTTTAGGGGGAATGCTTTCAATTTTTCACCATTGAGGATAATGTTTGCTGTGGGTTTGTCATATATTGCTTTTATTATGTTGAGGGTATGTTCCTTCTATTCCTGCTTTCTGGAGAGTTTTTATCATAAATGGATGTTGAATTTTGTCAAAGGCTTTCTCTGCATCTATTGAGATAATCATATGGTTTTTATTTTCAATTTGTTAATGTGGTGAATTACATTGATTGATTTGCGGATATTGAAGAATCCTTGCATCCCTGGGATAAAGCCCACTTGGTCATGGTGTATGATCTTTTTAATGTGTTGTTGGATTCTGATTGCTAGAATTTTGTTGAGGATTTTTGCATCTATGTTCATCAGTGATATTGGCCTGTAGTTTTCCTTTTTTTGTGACATCTTTAGTCAGGTTTTGGTATTAGGGTGATGGTGGCCTCCATAGAATTGAGTTTGGAAGTTTACCTTCCTCTGCAATATTCTGGAAGAGTTTGAGGAGGATAGGTGTTAGCTCTTCTCGAAATTTTTGGTAGAATTCAGCTGTGAAGCCGTCTGGACCTGGGCTTTTGTTTTGCTGGAAGATTTCTGATTACCATTTCAATTTCTGTGCTTGTGATGGGTCTGTTAAGATTTTCTATTTCTTCCTGGTTCAGTTTTGGAAAATTGTACTTTTTCTAAGAATTTGTCCCATTTCTTCCACGTTGTCCATTTTATTGGCATACAACTGCTGATAGTAGTCTCTTATGATCCTTTGTATTTCTGGTGTTGTCTGTTGTGATCTCTCCATTTTCATTTCTAATTTTATTGATTTGATTTTTCTCTCTTTGCTTCTTGATGAGTCTGGCTAATGGTTTGTCAATTTTATTTATCCTTTCAAAGAACCAGCTTTTGGCTTTGTTAATTTTTGCTATGGTCTCTTTTGTTTCTTTTGCATTTATTTCTGCCCTAATTTTTAAGATTTCTTTCCTTCTACTAACTCTGGGGTTCTCCAACTCTTCCTTTTCTAGTTGCTTTAGTTGCAGAGTTAGGTTATTCATTTGACTTTTTTCTTGTTTCTTGAGGTATGCCTGTATTGCTATGAACTTTCCTCTTAGCACTGCTTTTATAGTGTCCCACAGGTTTTGGGTTGTTGTGTTTTCATTTTCATTAGTTTCTATGCATATTTTGATTTCTTTTGTGATTTCTTCTGTGATTTGTTGGTTATTCAGAAGTGTGTTGTTCAACCTCCATATGTTGGAATTTTTAATAGTTTTTCTCCTGTAATTGAGATCTAATCTTAATGCATTATGGTCAGAAAAGATGCTTGGAATGATTTCGATTTTTTTGAATTTATCAAGTTTAGATTTATGGCCCAGGATGTGATCTATCCTGGAGAAGGTTCCATGAGCACTTGAAAAAAAGTGAAATTCATTGTTTTGGGGTGAAATGTCCTATAGATATCAATTAGGTCTAACTGATCTAATGTATCATTTAAAGTTTGCGTTTCTTTGTTAATTTTCTGTTTAGTTGATCTGTCCATAGGTGTGAGTGGGGTATTAAAGTCTCCCACTATTATTGTGTTATTGTTGATTTCCCCTTTCATACTTGTTAGCATTTGTCTTACATATTGCGGGGCTCCTATATTGGGTGCATATATATTTATAATTGTTATATCTTCTTCTTGGATTGTTCCTTTGATCATTATGTAGTGGCCTTCTTTGTCTCTTTTCACAGCCTTTGTTTTAAAGTCTATTTTATCGGATATGAGTATTGCCACTCCTGCTTTCTTTTGGTCTCTATTTGCGTGGTATATCTTTTTCCAGCCCTTCACTTTCAGTCTGTATGTGTCCCTTGTTTTGAGGTGGGTCTCTTGTAAGCAGCATATAGAGGGGTCTTGTTTTTGTATCCATTCGGCCAGTCTCTGTCTTTTGGTTGGGGGGCGTTCAACCCATTTACGTTTAAGGTAATTATTGATAAGTGTGATCCCGTTACCATTTACTTTATTGTTTTGGGTTCGAGTTTATACACCCTTTTCGTGTTTCCTGTCTAGAGAATATCCTTTAGAATTTGTTGGAGAGCTGGTTTGGTGGTGCTGAATTCTCTCAGCTTTTGCTTGTCTGTAAAGCTTTTGATTTCTCCTTCGTATTTGAATGAGATCCTTGCTGGGTACAGTATTCTGGGCTGTAGGTTATTGTCTTTCATCACTTTAAGTATGTCTTGCCATTCCCTCCTGGCCTGAAGAGTTTCTATTGAAAGATCAGCTGTTATCCTAATAGGGAATCCCCTTGTGTGTTATTTGTTGTTTTTCCCTTGCTGCTTTTAATATTTGTTCTTTGTGTTTGATCTTTGTTAATTTGATTAATATGTGTCTTGGGGTGTTTCGCCTTGGGTTTATCCTATTTGGAACTCTCTGTGTTTCTTGTACTTGGGTGATTATTTCCTTCCCCATTTTAGGGAAGTTTTCAACTATTATCTCCTCAAGGATTTTCTCATGATCTTTCTTTCTGTCTTCTTCTTCTGGGACTCCTATAATTCGAATGTTGGAGCGTTTCATATTGTCCTGGAGGTCTCTGAGATTGTCCTCATTTCTTTTAATTCGTTGTTCTTGTTTCCTCTCTGATTCATTTATTTCTACCATTCTATCTTCTAGTTTCACTAATCCTATCTTCTGCCTCCGTTATTCTACTAATTGTTGCCTCCAGAGTGTTTCTGATCTCATTTATTGCATTATTCATTATATTTTGACTCTTTTTTATTTCTTCTAGGTCCTTGTTAAACCTTTCTTGCATCTTCTCAATCCTTGTCTCTAGCCTATTTATCTGTGATTCCATTTTGATTTCAAGATTTTGGATCATTTTCACTATCAATATTCGGAATTCCTTCTCCGGTAGATTCCCTACTTCTTCCACTTTTGTTTGGTTTGGTGGGCAACTCTCCTGTTCCTTTACCTGCTGTGTATTCCTCTGTCTCTTCATCTTGGTTATATTGCTGCGTTTGGGGTGGCCTTTTTATATTCTGGGAATTTGTGGAGTTCTCTTTATTATGGAGCTTCCTCACTTTGGGTGGGGTTCTATCAGTGGCTTGTCAAGGTTTCCTGGTTAGGGAGGCTTGTGTTGGAGTTTTGGTGGGTGGAGCTGGGTTTCTTCTCTCTGGAGTGCAATGGAGTGACCCGTAATGGGTTACGAGACATCAAAGGTTTTGGGATAATTTTTGAGGCTGCCTGTATATTGAAGCTCAGGGGAGTGTTCCTGTGTTGCTGGAGAATTTGCGTGGTGTGTCTTGTTTTGGAATTTGTTGGCCCTTAGGTGGAACTTGGTTTCGGTGTAGGTATGAAGGCATTAGATGGGCTCCTATTGCTTAATGTTCCCTGAATTCAAGAGTTCTCTAATGTTTTCAGGCTTTGGATTTAAGCCTCCTGCTTCTGGTTTTCAGTTTTATTTTTACAGTAGCCTCTAGACTTCTCCATCTATACAGCACTGATGATAAAACATCTAGGTTAAAGATGAAAAGTTTCTCCACATTGAGGGACACTCAGAGGGGTTCACTGAGTTATAAGGAGAAGAGAAGATGGAGGGGGTAGTTAGAGGTAACTGGAATGAGATGCGGTGAGATCAAAAGAGAAGAGAGCAAGCTAGCCAGTAGTCACTTCCTTATGTGCGCTCTATAGTCTGGACCGCTCAGAGGTATTTACAGAGTTATACGGGGAAGAGGAGAGGGAGGAAGTAGACAGAGGTGACCAGGAGGATCAGAGAGAGGAATGAGTAGGAGAGAGACAAATCCTGCCAGTAACCTGTTCCTTAGGTGTTCTCCACTGTCTGGAACACACAGAGATTCACAGAGTTGGATAGAGGAGAGATGGGGGAGAAAAGAGACAGAGGCCACCTGGTGGAGAAAAAGGAGAGTCCAGAGGAGGAGAGAGTGGTCAAGCCAGTAATCTCGCTCTCAGGTAAACTGGGATAGTGAAGTTTGGGTTTTTAAATGTACAAAATTGACCACAAAAACCTAAGAGCAAAGATTAAAAATCTAGAGTAGAGGTTGGATTTTCAAAGATACAATATTAGAGAGAAGCAGAAGGAAAGAGGAAGAAAGAAAGAAAAAAAAAAAAAAGAAAGAAAAAGAATTATTAAAAAACAAACAAACAAACAATCAAGAAAAAAAAAAAAAAAAGCCATCAACAACCATCCAAAGACTGTATATGGTGTTTGCCTTAAAAAAAAAAAAAAAGAAAAAAAGTCTTTTTAAAACAAACAAAAATATAGTAATAATAGGTTATAGAAATAAAAATTAGAGGGGAAATAGAAGACTTAACAATTAAAAAAAAGTTAGAAAAAAAAGCAAAAAAAAAAAAAAAAGGAATGATTTTAAAAATATCTGGCCCTTTCTGGTGTAATGGGCCGTGTGGGATCACTTCCAAGGTGGTTCCCTCTGTTTAACTTCTTCTGTTTGCTGGCTTTTTAGGCTCACTAGTTTAGTTGCGCTGTGAGGAGGGGGCTGCTGCTAACAAATAGCACTGTCGTGTGCACGCAGTATCTCTGCCCGGCTTGACCTGTCCTTTCTCGGCGGCGCACAAACCGCTCCAGCTCTAGGATGCTCAGCCGGGAACCGTCTGGGGCCGGCCCTAGGCTGCGTGCACTTCCCCGGTCCAAGCCGCTCAGGTTCGGCGCTCAGGCAGCCCTCAGAGGCACAGATTCGGCTGGAACTGCGCTTTGTGCCCTTCCCAGTTCCGAGTAGCTCAGGAGTTTGGCGAGCGCGATCGCCGCGGCTTGTCACCTTTTTCTGCCGCTGCTGCTCAGCTTTCTGGGCGGACCGCTGGCGCACCCCCGTGCGGTAGATTGTGACTGTCCAGCACCCCCAGAAGTCTTAGCAAAGGAGCTTGCTTGCAGTTAGGTCCCGAGTCTGCAATTGCCCCTTTCCAGTCCTTACGGCTCTGGCTGCCTGTCCCCGGCGGGGGATGGTCTGCAGCCAGCTTTTCCCGTTCCGTCCTTTGTTCTGTGCTCGGTCCTGGCGGTGTCTTATGTTCAAGCTTTTCGCGTGGTAGCTATCCCACAGTCTGGTTTGGCTAGCCCAAGTTAGATCGTTCTGGTTGCGCGTGGGGCGTTCCTGCCCGATTCTTACAAAGCACTGCAGCCCGCGCCTCCCGTGCGTCCCTGCCCTGCCCCCGCTTCCCAATGGCGGATGCAGGCGTCTGCGCTGCTTTTCCGCTGGGGGAGTTACTGTTGGGCTTGTAATCTGTTGGTTTTAATTATTTGTCTATTTTTCCTTCCTGTTATGTTGCCCTCTGTGTTTTCAAGGCTCGCCACAGACTCGGCAGGGAGAGTGTTTCCTGGTGTTTGGAAACCTCTCTTCTTAAAATTCCCTTCCCGGGACGGGCTTCCCTTCCCGGGACGGAGCTCCCTCCCCACCTCCTTTGTCTCCTTTTCGTCTTTTATATTTTTTCCTACCTGTTTTTTGAAGACAATGATCTGCTTTTCTGGTTGCCTGATGTCCTCTGCCAGCCTACAGAAGTTGTTTTGTGAAGTTTGCTCGGCGTTGAAATGTTCTTTTGAGGAATTTGTGAGGGAGAAAGTGGTCTTGCCGTCCTATTCCTCCGCCATCTTTCCCTCTCCCCCTAGACAGCATATTAAAAAGCAGAGACATTACTTTGCCAACAAAAGTCTGTCTAGTCAAAGCTTTGGTTTTTCCAATAGTCATTTATGGATGTGAGAGTTGGACTATAAAGAAAGCTGAGTGCCAAAGGATTGATGCTCTTGAACTGCAGTGTTGGAGAAGACTCCTGAGAGTCCCTTGCACTGCAAGGAGATCCAGCCAGTTCATCCTAAAGGAAATCAGTCCTGAATATTCATTGGAAGGACTGATGCTGAAGCTGAAACTTCAATACTTTGGCCACCAGATATGAAGAACTGACTCATTAGAGTAGACCCTGACGCTGGGAAAGATTGAAGGCAGGATGAGAAGGGGACGACAGAGGATGAGATGGTTGGATGGCATCACCAACTCAATGGACATGAATTTGAGTAAGCTCCAGGAGTTGGTGATGGACAGGGAAGCCTGGTGTGCTGCAGTCCATGGGGTTACAAAGAGTTAACTTGTGACAAAGAGTCGCTCGACATGACTGAGCGACTGAACTGAACTGAACTCACTCTGCATAATAGGCTCTAGGTTCATCCATCTTATTAGAACTGACTCAGATGTGTTCCTTTTTTATTTCTGAGTAATATTTCCATCGTAAGAAACGGTTTTTGAAAAGGACTGGCTGTGACTACCCCTGACCCTCGCCCCCAGCTCAGCACAGATGAAGCAGATTGAAAAGCCTATCTCTACCTTTCTCTGAAAGAGGCCTCCTCATACATCACAAGCTGCTGCCTGAGGGTCAGGATCCTAATGCAGCGCACCTGTGGGGGCTGACTGAGTTCCTCCCCTGAGACTGAGGAGGCCAGTGGATGAGAACTATTTCCGAGTTATCTCTCCAGCCTGCTCCAGGACGCCGGTGTCTCCACTGTGTTCTCTGGAATATTTTCACAGAGATGTCAAACTGCCCTTCAGAAAGGTTTGGAAATGATTTTATTCTCTCTTTAGTAATGAATGAGAATGGAGGTTTCTCCTCATTCTTACAAACTTTGGCTGTTATTTATTTATTTTTAAATGCTTGGTGTTTTTATTGTTGTTTTTGATATGGACCATTTTTTGCAGTCTTTATTGAATTTATTACAATATTGGCTTCTGTTTTGTGTTTTGGTTTTTGGCTGCAAGGCATTGGGGTTGTAGAATCCCCAACCCCAGTATTAGAAGGTGAAATTAACCATTGGACCAGTAGGGAAGTCCTTTGGCTGTTGTTTTTTAAGATCTACGATCATTGGCCATTTTCTTTTTAATGTGATGGTGGTTTTTTTCCTAAATGTTTTGGACCAGTGGCTTTCATGCAGAAGGCAATGGCACCCCACTCCAGTACTCTTGCCTGGAGAATCCCATGGATGGAGGAGCCTGGAAGGCCACAGTCCATGGGGTCACTAAGAGTCAGACACGACTGAGCAACTTCACTTTCACTTTTCACTTTCATGCATTGGAGAAGGAAATGGCAACCCACTCCAGTGTTCTTGCCTGGAGAATCCCAGGGACAGAGGAGCCTGTTGGGCTGCTGTCTATGGGGTCGCACAGAGTCAGACACAACTGCTGCGACTTAGCAGCAGCAGCAGCAGTGGCTTTCAACTCTGCTAGCTTGTGGATCTCCTGGTGAAGTTCTAAATAATGCTTGAGTCTCAGCCCCAGCTGATTAAATTACACACTCCTCAGGCAGTTCTGATGTTCTGCCATGGTTGACAGCCACTCTTTGGGGCTAGGATGGGAGTTGATGGAGGCACAAACTGCTGAGGTATAGATTTGGTTCAGGAACTCATAGTACAGCATGACACCAAGTCAGGCAACCACCCAAATAGCCAGATCAGCTGAAAAATATTATTTAATGAGTTCTGTAGATAATCAAGGCTCACTCTTTTTCCAGTGACATCATTTCAAAGCAGCGTTTTTTGGAGAACTGGTGAATTTGGCCAACACAGCCTGGGTGTGAAGTCCTCAGTCCCTGCTTAGAGTCACAAGTTTAATGAACATCTGAGTTATCAAGAATAGAAGCATGGCTTCTTGACAAACAATGCACATTGTGTGTGTGATTAAGCTTTTCATTTTGAGATATTTGTAGATTCCCATGCAGTTGTAAGAAATAGTATCGAGAGATCTCACATACCTTTTACCCTAAACTGTAGGACAATATCACAACAGGATATGGGCCCCGACAATCAAGGAGCAGACCATTTCTAGCACCACAAGGAATCTTCCATGTTGCTTTTTTTTTTTTTAGCCACACCCACTTCCCTTCTAAGGCAACTCCTTCCTTAACTACTAGCCATCATGAAGCTGGTCTCCATTTCTATATACCTGACGTTTCAAGAATGTTATGTAAGTAGAATCATACAAGATACAACCTTTGAGTATTTTTTTTCCACTATGCACAATTCTCTTGTGATTTATTTAGTGTGTTTTATTTATTTATTCGTTAGTCATAAATATTCATATTCCTTTTCATTTATCAATCTTCCTTTTTATTTCTGGGTAGTATTCTGTAGTATTCACACACCATTCACTCACTGAAAGAATGTCTGGGTTGTTTCCAGTCTTTGCAAAGAAAGTTTCAATAAACATTTATGTGTGTGTGTGTGTATATACACATATATATATATTTGTGTGTGTGTATGTGTTAGCATATCTCCTTTCTTTGGGATAAGAGTGCTCTTGCTGGATGATTTGAAAATTTATTTTATTTTTGCAAAACTGCCAAACTGTTTTCCAGTGTGACTGTACTGTTTTACATTCACACCAGTAATGTATGAGTAATTAACTTCCTCTACATCCTCACCTGCATTTGATGTTGTCATTAAAAAAAAAAAAAAGCTATTCTGATAGACATGTAGTAATAACGCTGCTGCTGCTGCTGAGTCACTTCAGTCGTGTCTGACGTATTATGGTTTTAACTTCATTTCCCTAGTGGCTATTGATATTGAATATCTTTTCATGTGCTAATCTGCAGTCTGTGTATCTTCTTTGGTGAAATATCTATTTATGCCTTTTGCCCATTTTGCGATTGGAATTTTTTTTTTTTTTTTACTGTTGATATTTGAGAGTTCATTATATACTTGTTCCTTGTCAGATATGTGGCAAGTATCTTCTCTCAGTCTGTAGCTTGCTTTTTCATTCTCTTAGCAGATCTTTTGTAGAGCAAAAGTTTTAAAGTGAAGTTCAGTCTATCAAATTTTCCTTTCATGGATTATACTTTTGGTGTCAAGCCTAAGGACTCTTTACCTAAACTTGTATTCCAAAGATGTTTCTCATGTTTCCTTTTTTCTAAAAGTTTTGTAGTTTGCATTTAAGTCTGTGATCCATTTTGGTTTAACTTTATATGTTTCTTTTTTCTTATTTTTTTGTTGGTCTTCAATTGCTTGAGCACAATTTATTGGAAAGGCAATCTTTTCTCCATTGAATGTTTTTGTACCTTTGTCAAAAGTCAGTTTGGACATGTTTGTATGAGTATGTTTCTGGGCTCTCTGCTTTGTCCGGTTGATCTATTTATTCCTCTGGTAATATCATTGCAATGATTACTGTAGCTAAATAGTAAACGTTGAAATTGAGTAGATTGATTCTTCATACTTAGTTTTTTCGTTTTTGAAATTGTTTTACTTTTATAGTTCCTTTATGTCTCTACATAAATTTTAGGATAATTTTGTCTATATCTATAAAAGATAATTGCTGCAGTTTTGGTAGAAATTTTGTTAAACCTGTACATTAATTTGGGGGGAATTGACATCTTTACTGTGTTTAGTCTTCCAATTCATAAATGCAGTACATCTCTCCATTTGTTTAGATTTTTCTTCCTTTTCCCTCTTCCCTCCCTCTTCATTCCTTCTTTCTTTCCTTCCTTCTTTTCTCAGTATTATATAGTTTTCAGCATGCATATCCTGTACATGTTTTGTTAGATTTACATATAAGTTTTTCATGTTTTTTGAGCAATTGGAAATGGTATTGAATTTTTGCTTCTGGTGTCTACATACTCATTGCTAATATATAAAAATATAACTGATTTTTGTATGTTTTCTTATATTTCATGACCTTGCTTAGCTTATTTATTCCATAATTTTTTTTCATGTTCCTGGGCATTTTCTCTGTAGACTATAATGTCTTCTGCAAGCCTTTTAATTTTTTCCTTTCTGACCTGCATGGCTTTTACTTCTTTTTCTTGTCTTCTTGAACTGACCAACATTTTCAATGCTATGTTGGATAATAGTGGTATGGGTAGACAGCTTTGAATTGTTCTCAGCCTTAGAAAGCAAGCATTCTGTCACTGACCATTAAGTATAATGCTAGCTGCATGTTTATTTATTTTATTTTTTTGTAGATACTCTTCATCAAGTTGAGGAAGTTCTCCTCTATTGGTATTATTCTGAAATTATTTTTTTAAAACTATGAATGGGGTGTTGAATTTTGTCAGTTGCTTTTTCTGCATCATTGATTTAATCATGTGATGGTTTTTCTTTTCTTCTTTAGTGTGTTAATATGGCAGATTACACTGAGTTTTTAAAACTCATGGGTTGCAGTGGTGATGGGGGTGGTTGTTGTTTTCTGTTATTTAGTTGCTCAGTCATGTCTAACTTTTGCGACTCCATGGACTGTAGTCTGCCAGGTAGGCAGAGGGGGTGAAATTTCCAGCTCTCTACTTGGCCTTCTGTAACAACATGTTGGTGTGGTATTGTAGCCTTCTAAGCATAGTAGCCCAGATGGTAAAGCATTTGCCTGCAATGCGGGAGACCGGGGTTCAATTCCTGGGTTGGGAAGATCCCCTGGAGAAGGAAATGGCAATTCACTCCAGCACTCTTGCCGGGAAAATCCCATGGACAGAGAAGCCTGAATAGACTAGAGTCCATGGGGTTGCAAAGAGTCGGACATGACTGAGTGACTTCACTTTCACTAAGCATAGAAATATAAATTCTCCACTCAGCCGTTTCTGGGCTTTTGGTGGCTGGGGGTGGAGCCACAGTTTTTTATTGTTTTTTATTGTTTTTTTTTTTCTGGCATTTGGCTACAGCAGAGCAGTTATTATGTGAAACTCTTCTTAGGCCACCCCTGATTTGGTTTCTTTGATTGAGAGAGAGTAAATTTAATTTATTTATTCTTTTACTTGTGGATGTTTCTGGTTATTTGGCTTGGGATATTTGAGGCAAAAAGAAGATTCAAGGAACTTACCACGGTGTCCTTCCCCTGGTTCTGGTGAGCCTAACTGGTCTTCTCTTCCACCTTTCAGGGTTTTCTTGTCTTTATGTATAATGGCCAGATATTTTATTTTTTTATTATTTAGATTTATTTTTTATTGATGTGGACCATTTAAAAAGTCTTTTTTTAATTGAACTTGTTATAGCATTGCTTCTGGTTTGTGTTTTGGTTTTTGGCCTTGAGGCATGTGGGATCTTGATTCCTCAACCAGGGGTTGAACTGCACCCCCCTGCATTGGAAGGTGAAGTCTTAATCCCTGGACTGCCTGGAAGTCCCATGTCCAGAGTTTTTAGTTGTACTTGGAGGAGGGGAATAGGAGAAAGTATTTCTACTCCATATTCTCAGAAGTGGAAGCATGTAATTTTAGTTGTGGCCACGTTGGATGCACTAGATTGAACTAGTCAGGATAAGACATTTATTTTACATATGGCAACTTTCCTTCCTCATCATTCTGCATGAGTGAAGTATTATTTGCCTGCTTTAGCAAATGAAATCTGGATTACATGTTTTACAGTACTGAAATGTTGAATATTTTGTTTCACACATTTCACTTAAGCCTAATATCTGTCTTCAGAATTCTCTCTTATTAGTTATTATTTTGTTACTTGTCAACAGGACCCCAACTAGAGACTTTTGTGTAGAAAGAATGAAGGTTTTAGGGGAGGCTAACTCTTTTTATGTGAATTGTCCTTGGGGATGGTCTTCAGTTCAGTTCAGTTCAGTCACTCAGTCGTGTCCGACTCTCTGCAACCCCATGAATTGCAGCACGCCAGGCCTCCCTGTCCATCACCAACTCCTGGAGTTCACTCAGACTCACATCCATCAAGTCAGTGATGCCATCCAGGCCATCTCATCTCTGGTCGTCCCCTTCTCCTCCTGCCCTAATAGGGAAACACTAAGGGAAAGATAGGGAAGAGGGAGGGAGACAGACATTGTGTAGAGTCTATATGTTAGGTGCCTCACAGAGGTTATCTCATTTGATCTTACAGAATATTGTACCATCTCTGGTTTTCAGCTGGGATCTGATCTTGGCTAGAGAGGTCAGGATGATTTACGTAGATGTGTCCATAATTGGCTTTGTAAGCACTGTATAGTGACAAACGAGCTTTAGTGGTTGTTCTCCGCCAATTCGGCCTTCACCAGTCATGAAATCAATCACACATTTATATTGAAGTTTTTGCCCTCAGTTTTATCCCTGTTTATTCTGAAGGATATATTTTGGTAAGACAGTAGAGATAAGATCTATGATTACCTCGTCTGCTGCTTCAGTGACTATCTTGCACTTTAAAATGATACCACAGCCAAAGGAAGATGACAGTTATCTTTCCTAATATTTCACCTAGGCAATTGATCATGAAAAAACTTTTGAAGAGGAGTATGGAAAAGGATTTGGGGAGAAAGAAAAAATTATCAAAGGATGACAGCAAAGGAATATAGGCTAGAGAACCGTGTGTCTCAATAAAGCATCACTAGCAGTCCAGCAGAGAAGCCGTTTTCAGCGTTCAAATGAGAAGTGTTTTGACCTAGTCAAGTGTCACCCAGACATAAAATTGTGGCAAATAATGTAAATTAGGTAATAGAATTTTGGTTCAGGAGAGAAGTAGCAACTCAGTTTCGGTTCAGTCACTCAGTTGTGTCTGACTTTTTGCGACCCCATGGACTGCAGGACACTCCAGACTCCATGTCCATCACCAACTCCCGAGACTTGCTCAAAACTCATGTCCATCGCCGATCTAACTATCTCATCCTCTGTCATCCCCTTCTCCTCCTGCTTCATGTCATATCAAACACAAAATGTAGGGGGGGGGGGGGGGGGATTGTGGGATTCAGTAACATTAGGCTAAAATACACGAAGTTTACTTAAGACTTATTTTGAGGTGTGAGCAGTGATATTTGGCTTCATATATGGAGAAGCCCTTTTATTTTAGAGATGCCTGCCACCTGTTTTGATGTCAATGTCATTGATGTCCTGCACATGACTATCAAATGTTCGTACAAAAAAACACAAACTTGGAATATTAATATCCCATTTTGAACTTTACCTTGTGTTGACACCTTCACTCCTTGGGCACAGTGCCTAGGGCCCAGATACTTCTGGAGGGTCTACAAAAATTGTTTTTTTAAAACATCCTTCTAAAATTAAAAGATAATGAATTTCTAGTACATATTGTTAACTGTGGATAGTATTCATAATACATTTATCCAACATGTCTGTAAAATAGAGTTTTAAATATGTTTTTATTAAGGAAGAGGCACAGAAAAAGTGTACTATGGCCTACAGGGGAAAGCCATAAAAGTGGTTCTT
>NW_017213960.1:0-24816 GCF_001704415.2 Capra hircus | reverse complement strand
GACCGCCTGTAGCCACAGGCTCCTCCCTCCATGGGCATTCTCCAGGCAAAGTACTGGAGTGGGTTGCCATGTCCTTCTCAAGGGGATCTTCCCGACCCAGGATTGAAACCCTGGTCTCCTGCATTCCAGGGAAGATAGCTTAACCTCTGAGCCACCAGGAAGTCAGTAACTAATTAAAAAAGTAATATACCTCCCTTGCTCACACTAGCAAAGGGGGGCAACCCCTTCTGATATCTATGTCAGAAGCTTCTCTGACCTTTTTCCACTGTAATTAAAACTCTGCTAACACAAACGCTATCTTGAGTGATCAATCCTGGCCCTTGGTTCCTTGGAAGCTAAATCTTCTTCAGAGATCATTGAATTCTGACATCATTTCAGCAGTGAGCTCACTGGGGAATCTATAACAATCTCTTAAAGCCAAAGTATAATCTTAAAATAAGCTATGCTTGCTACTAAGTCACTTCAGTCATGTCGACTCTCTGCTGGACCCCCTAGAGCGGCCCCACCAGGCTCCCCCTCCCTGGGATTCTCAGGCAAGAACACTGGAGTGGGTTGCCATTTCCTTCTCCAAATGCAGAAGTGAAAAGTGAAAGTGAAGTACTCAGTCATTGCGACTCTTAGGACCCATGGACGCAGCCCACCAGGCTCTCCGTCCATGGGATTTTCCAGGCAAGAGTACTGGAGTGGGGTGCCTTCTCCAAAATAAGCTGTAAGAACTATTAAAATAAAATAAAATTCAACTGAGTAAAATTTTAAAATCTTAGTGCCTCTATTTAAAGATTTATGAATCAGGCAGCATCCAATTCAGCAGTTAGAAACTGAGGAGTTGCACATAATAAAAGACGTTTATAGGCTGAGGGATCAGGAACAAGGACGTTGTGCTGGGCAAAGAATCCAAGCGGCTACTGCGAGGTTACTTTCCATTAGAGGCTGGAAAGCTTTCTCAGGCAGACGGCTTAACTAGTGATAGTCAGAAGATTCCTGGCTGACTGGTTCAAGAGTTCATTTCTGGAAGAGCCAAAACTGCATTTCCGGCCTATTCTGCTGGCATGGCTCCTAACTAAGCAACTCCTCTGGGGCTGTCAGCTGGTTTCTAACAGCCCCCTGGGGGCAGCAACAAGGCTTACCGCTGCTGGTTCCCTGCTAAGCACGGTGGCGGGTGTGTCCGTCCCCAAATGCTGAGAGCGCATGTGCTCTGTGCCAGGCCTGGGCTGGGGGCAGCGGCCCAGCCACCACACCTCACAGCCCTTGACAGGGGGCTGGTGCCCTGGGATGACCCAGACAGATGGCATAGGGAGGGGGGTGCGAGGCGGGTTCAGGGTTGGGAACTCATGTACACCCGTGGCGGGACTCCTGTTGATGTATGGCAAAACCAATACAGTATTGTAAAATAAAATAAAGTAAAAGAAAAAATAAATAAATAAATAAATAAAAAGAGGAGAGTAAGACAGAAAACCCCCACACTTTAAAAAGAAGCGATCCTGCTGCTCCCGCAGAGCTGACGCTGTGGAAGGGAGACGAGGAATAAACAGAACAGCCTGTAGAAGAGGCAGCTCCAGGAGCGAAGGGCGGACGCGGCGCAGCGGGAAGGGGGCTGGGCCGGGGCCGGGGAGGAGAGGCGTCCCGGCCGAGGACGGATGGCTGACGAGCCCCAGCGGCGCTGACAGGGCCGGCCCTGGGCCGCGAAGGACCGAGGCGCTGAGGGCAGGAGGCCGCGGGGGAGCCGTCACTGCAGATGCACGTGGGGACGTGTCTCCGAGGAGGTGACGTTTACGCTGCGCTCCGGGCCACCATCCCCTTCCCTCGTCACCCAGAGCCAGACGCCGGAGATGGCCGCTAACATCACGCGCACTGGCCGGTCCTGAACCTGCGCACCCAGCTCGCTGTTCCCTCCTGAGGAGTCACAGGAAAGGCCCCTGTACTGAATTCCCCTCCCTCCCTCTCCGGACAAGTCCAGTCCCTTCCCGTGTGGCCCAATGGCGTGGCCTGTCCCTCCTCTTGGGAACTCGACGTCATCAACTCTCTTTTCAATGACAGTTGTCTCCTGATCTGTTTGCCTCATTGTGCCTCCAGTTTCCCATTAATACACTGTATTTCAATTTCCCATTAATACACTGTATTTTAAGTTAGCCAAGAATGACAGCGCGCTCTGTAGACACAGAGCGTCTTAATTGAGCACACTCAGTTAAGTGCGGACAAAGGGAGCATGAATTAGGACACTTCTTGCAATGTCCTCAATCAATTTAATGTCTTGTTGTGTGTTAAGTGTGTGTTTTGGAGAAGGGAATGGCAACCCGCTCCAGGATTCTTGCCTGGAGAATCCCATGGACAGAGGAGCCTGGTGGGCTACAGTCCACGGGTCGCAGAGTCAGACATGACTGAGCGACTTCGCTTTCACTTTCACTTTGAATCAGTAATTCTAAATCCGTTAACCATATGTTTGAAAGTATCTTCTGCTTCATTTTCTGTTTTTCTCTTGCAAATGTAAAAAACAAAACCAAATATCAAGAGACACACTAAAACAGGTTTTGTTTTCTGTTTTTTCTGGTTGAACTTTATGCCAACAAATCCTAGGTAAGGACTTAGGAAGCTGCCGTAAGTCAAGGCACCAGCAAGGTCACAGGATCTGCAATCAGCAGGGATCTTAATGGTGCCAGAGAGCCTTTTTTTTTTTTTTTTTTTTTTTTTTGCCATGCGGTAGGAGGTGGATGCAGTGGCTGAGGGGCCAGAGAGACCCCAGGGCCTTAATGACACCAGTGAGCCAGCTAAGATGCAGGAAGCTGGGCCAGGTACAGTCGTTAGGCCAATATGAGCTGAAACATATTTAATTCTGAATTTCCAGAACCGTTACCCCAAAGAAAATGTTCACCTTCTTCTGATATTCACATAGAAATATTGCATAGACTCTTTTGCCTAGAAATTCTGCTTCCATGGAAGAAAGCCATGAGGAAGACTGCTTGGAGAATATAAGACAGTGTGTTTTTTAGGTGGAGAAAGAGGAAGTGAGTAAATGGCAAGTGCGGTTCAGAAACGGAAAGGGGTCTGTGCAGACCCAGCAGGCTCCCTGTGGTGGAGGCAGGCCGTGCGCTCACTCTCCTTCCCCCTTTCACTGAGGTCACGTTTATCAGGACTTAGGTAGCTCCAATGAAAACTGCAAGTACAGGGGCTGCCCTGGCGGTCCAGCGGTTAAGAATCTACCTTGCAGTGCGGGGGACACCGGTTCGATCTCTGGTCCCCAGAAGATCCCACGTGCCACAGAGAAATGAAGCCGTAAATACTGAGCCCAGGCATTCTAGAGCCCAGCGCTCCACAGCAAGAGACGCCACCAAAGTGGGAAACCCAACCACCGCAACTAGAGCACAGGCCCTGCTCGCTGCAGTAGGGAGAGCCTGCATGCAGCAAGGAAGGCCCCGTGCAGCCAGAAATAAATGGAACCATATTTAAGCAAAACCCCTCCAAGTACAGTGACTCTCAGTGGTGCAGGTAACCCCTGCCCGATGTTCTCAGCACCCTGGCATACGGGGTCTGCAGGAAGCCCTCCTCCCGGGAAGGCCCAGAGTCTCCATCGGCCAGTGTCTCCCCACTGTGCTGAGCCATCTCCCCACTCACCTCGGCGCAAACTGCTTCTGGTGGCGCCACTCTTCAGGCAGGGGAGTCATCCTTGTGAATCCTCGTCTAAGAATTCATATCATCTCACCTGCACTTATTTCCATATTCCCTAAAAGGAGATCCTTAAAATCCCAATTGTATTCCTTACAAGAGCGTTTTAACACAATCTTGATTTGAACACCTATGTTTTTATTTATCAAGTTTTATGTCTCCTTGGTTGTGTCCTGCGCTCTGGCTCAGCCTCTCTCTTGGCCTCTGCTCTTGGCCTCTCATGAAACAATGTACATTTAAGTCACTTCAGTCATGTCTGACTCTGTGCGACCCCACAGACGGCAGCCCACCAGGCTCCCCCGTCCCTGGGATTCTCCAGGCAAGAACACTGGAGTGGGTTGCCATTTCCTTCTCCAATGCATGAAAGTGAAAAGTGAAACTGAAGTCGCTCAGTCGCGTCTGACTCTTAGCAACCCCATGGACTGCAGCCCACCAGGCTCCCCCATCCATGGGATTCTCCAGGCAAGAGTACGGGAGTGGGGTGCCATTGCCTTCTCCAACAACGTAAAGGATGTATTAATTGCACCCACGCTCCCGTCTCGCTGGCTCCTTTCCACTCTCCCTCGTCTCTCCACGACATGTGTCACTATGTGCACATCACTGTTACCGTGACGCCCTCCCCTTCCCTTGGGAAGCCTGTTATTACTTTCCTGCTTCTTTCTCTGCTGTCCCATGTGTGCCCTGCCCAACATACAGCAGCTTCACAGCAGGCTCTCCCTCACTCTTCTCTTCAGAGTTCCTGCTGGAATTTCTGGACACCACCGCCCAAGTATTTACCTGTGACTGACTCCTTCTTCCCTGGTGTGGGCCCTGTAGCATCTTCCCCTGAATGAAAACCACAGATAAAACCTAAATTCTCCTTCTTCCCCACTACCTTGAACTCCCCTGTGGATGTCTCCTTCTCATCCAGGCTCAGTGATTCAATATCATCCATGAACCATTTTTCTACACTCAACCACCTATCTGGCCATATGGATACAGTCTCCAGGGCAGCGGGTGGAGGGATGCTGGACAATGCTGAGACCGCAGGGAGAGGCCAGGCCAGGCAATGCGGGCGCGCGAATGAAGGACAGTGCTGAGAAGAGCAGATTATAGGGAAGTCACAAGGGTGGGAGAGGTTGGAGAGTTGTTTTTTAAAACAGATCAGGGGGAAATCTGGGGGAGGAGAGGTCGAGTCCCAAGGAAAGAGAAATGATCATTGCATAGCTCCTCGGGGAGCAGGGGGCGGGGGAATCCAGCAACGTGCTAGTTTCCCAGCAACATCCTATCAGATGCTGTATTTCAGTTAGAAATACTTCAGGCTACAAATCCATTAGATTTGTAGAAATTCCTAACGCCTTAGAAATTTATACATTTTCCTGCAATGGAATAAATTAGGCTAAGGTTTTGCATTACATTGCTTATTGTGATATCAAGATGTCATTTTGTATTAGTGTTTATTCCAATGTGGACCAGTAAAGCGTATTATAGCACATCATCTATTCAGTGGACTGGTTTGTGCAAAACAGTGTCCCAAGAGAGACTGTTCCCCAAGATACTGTCAGCCGAGTATGAGCAAGACACCACAAAGCACTGTGCTCACTATGCTACCGTCTACGGCTTTAAATGCGGTGTCCTCAGCCACTCAGTCCTGCCCGACACTGTGTGACGCCGTGGACTGTGGCCCACCGGGCTCCTCTGCCCACTCGACTCTCCAGGCAGGGATGCTACGGTGGGTTGCCGCGTCCTGCTCCAGAGGATCTTCCAGACCCAGGGATTGAACCTGACTCTCTCGTGTCTCCTGCATAGGAATCTAGGCAGGGATACTGCGGTGGGTTGCCACGTCCTGCTCCAGAGGATCTTCCAGACCCAGGGACTGAACCTGAGTCTCTTATGTCTCCTGCACAGGGAGGTGGGTTCTTTACCACTAGCACCACCATGGGGAGTGAAGAAACAGATATTCACAGTTGCTTGTGCTTACATAAAATGACACTCTGGGGCGTCTCTCCTGATCCAGGGGCTAAGACTCCGCACTCTCATTGTAGGGGCCTGAGTTCAATCCCTTGTCAGGAAACTAGGACCCACATGCCACAGCTAAGAGTTCCCATGGAAAAGGTCCCGCAGACACAGCCAAATAAATACTTAGAGGAAAAAAATAAATAAATAAACCCCTGGAAGGTATTCCTGAGAACAAAATACGTGGCTGACTGTGGAAGCAGCAGGGCCTTGACAAGAAGGGAGGGGGTAGGAAGAACAATGCAATATGAACTATTTTATATTTCTAGTTCTTGAACCTTGTACATGTATTATAAGTTTCTCAGAAATGCCAAGACATTACAAAAATTTTTAAACCTCCAAAGAATAAAACTCACAGCTTTATTTCTACAAACTGAATGAAAATCAAGTTTGTTTTATCAGAAAGATTATCTGGCTTCTCTAAAACATCTTCTCAGGCTTTTCCCGCGCTACCCAGACAGTGGTCCATACGGCACTGTCTGGATTCTTGTCATAACTTGAAGTGAATCTTTTACGCTGTCCTGGGTCCTTGCTGTCCGGCAAACGAAGGCCAGCGTCATCACGTTCCTTGCAGCAGGAGCCCTCTTAGGCGGCACCGACCTTTACTTCCCAGTGGAGCAGTGCATCTACAGAGGGAACAGTGGCGGCGCCTGCATTAGGATCCGAAGAGAACCTGGGAGAAGCTTCTGTGGGCAGCTCATGCCACCGTTGCCACTGAAAACCCAGCCGCTGTCCCTGCTGCGTCCTCCAGGAACCCTCGCCAGCGAGCCGAGCTGCTTTGCTGCCGCCGCTCCTCTGCCCGGCCGCTTTGCTCCTGGAGCCTCCGCTACCCAGACCCAGGCAGCTTCCAGGAGCCAAGACTCCTGCTGGTGAGCAGGGCGCATTCTCTGGTTGTGGTGCCTGGCCTTCTCATTGCAGCGGCTTCTCTTGCTATGGAGCATGGGCCCCAGGGCCCCCAGGCTTCAGCGGTGGCAGAGCATGGGCTCAGTGGCTGAACCTCCTGGGAGTCACTTCCCAGGGACACATAGGACAGAGTCCTGAGCATCCTGAGTGCCCCACAAGGTGGTCTGAAGCGGTGGCCCCTCTGCGTATCAGTGGAGATGGCAGCTGTATTATGTGTCTGTAGGAGTCTGTACAAGGTGACTTTGCATGCAGAAAAGTAAATTTGACGAAATGGCAGATGGCCTCAGCTCTAATAGAAAGATCTCTTCTGAAATCAATTTCTTTCTCCTCTCAGCTTCTCCATCTGAAAGGTGTTACTCTTCATGAGACCCATTCTCTTTTCATTCCCTTCTTCAAAGCCTCAAATTTTGTAGATTTTTTTCAGCATCTTTCCATGTTTATTCCTCAGACAAGATAAGCAAGAGTAAAATTGTCTTATTGGACTGTAAAGATAAACAAATACTTTTAAAATCAGACTTTCCAAAAGTTCTAAATTCATTCATGTTCTCACTTTAGTATCCTCAATGCTAAGCCTGTAATGAGCGTTTTTACCTGATTCAAACACAACTCTGGGGTGTGGATTGGTGGCGGGAATCCACAGACCCCTGGAATTTTGAGCTTTGACAGTTAGATCTCCTTTTACAGAAGTGTTAGCAGCCAGTGGAACAAGGAGCATCTAGCGCTAGATTACGGGGCTGACAGCAGGGAAAGACAGTTTATTGGTGGCAGAAAGGATCTGCCTTCTGACAAGCAGCCGCCTCTCAGGGAGGCAAGCCGGAAGAGCCTGCAGAGGCGGAGCCGCGCGCAGGGGGGGACGCTTCAGCCACTCCCTTATCAGCGCGGCCGGCACAAAGGGGTCCTTCCCGGACCTGACCCTGCTTCCTGTTCCTTTAACTCCCTGTGCTCGGGGCTGCTCTGCTGAGAGGGACGCCCCTTTGCTTTTCCTAGACCTCCATGGGCCTTCTCACAGCGCCGGCAGCAGGCAGGCAGAGCGGCGCCACGGGGCAGGCCTGCTCCGGTCACTCCTCTGGGGCCGAGCGGCTGGGAGAGCGCGCTGAGCGGCCACCGCCCCTCTCATGGGGCCAGAGGTCGGAATGTGATGGGACCCGAGGTCGGAATGGGGACGATGGAAGAGCTGTCTTTGCTTTCTTTCACTCCCGGGCCAGGAGCTCTTCACCTGAGGGACTTGGAGAGCCCAGGGAGCCTGTGGCCTCCCTGAAGTGATGCATAAAATGTGTCTGTGCACACACTTTTGTTCAGATAAGAGTAAATGCCCTGGACTCACCCCTTCAGAATATTTTAGCGTTGTTCCTAGTCTGTCCAGATCCTGTGCTTGGAAGCACAACACCGCTGTGGTGGTTTCATCACACTTCCGCTGCTGCCAGTCCCTAGAAAACCCAGCTTTCAGAATCAAGAGAAGCTGGTGGCTGGCGAGGCTTAAAAACACCCTGTGAAGTACCTGGAATCAGGAGCATTTGACTGTACTCTACTGGGACATTTTAAGGTCTAGCAGTTTTGTTAGGGGAAGCCCACTGATTGAGACCGCCCACCCTGGCCAGGCACCATAGTAACTATTTGCATGAGTTGTTTTCTGACAGGAGAGCCTGATGAGGAATGCAGGACTAATAAGCCACCACCAACTGGAAGAGTTCTGGAAAGGTCGAAAGGAGACACCGCGTGTCTGTCCACTTTCCAGAATCCCTCTCACTAGCACCCATCTTGGCTGAGGATGTGTGCGCCACCAGGAAAGACTGTGAATTAGAATGATTGGCCAAAGACCACGGAGAAACTAATCCCATCACCATAAAACCCGAGACTGCGAGCCATGGGCAGAGCAGCTCTCCTGGGTTCCCTCACCCTACTGCTCTCCACCCGGGTGCCCTTTCCCAGTAAAATCTCTTGCTTTGTCAGCACAAGTGTCTCCTCGGACAATTCATTTCTGAGTGTTAGACAAGAGCCCAGTTTCGGGCCCTGGAAGGGGTCCGTCTTCCTGCAACAGTTTGCTTTTCGCTTGTGAGCAGCTAGGTCAAATTGTTTCCAAACAAGAAAACCGAACTAAACTGTCTGACCAGGGTTACAGGACACAAACTACTTTGGGGTGGGTCCCAGGTTGGCCTGGGATACTGTCATTACCAGGAATCAAAGCAGCAAAGGGCATCCGTGACACAAACCCTAACAGCGTTTTATCACTGGATAGTTTGGGTTGGGATGGCTCCCTAGAGAAGAGAATGGCAACTCACTCCAGTATTCTTGCCTGGAGAATTCCATGGGCAGAGGAGCCTGGCGGGCTCCAGTCTAAGGGATCTCAGAGTCGGACACGCCTGAGTGACTTTCACTTTCTTTTTTCAGTTCGGATCCACGGAGAGGTGGAGTGTTTCCTGCGGATATTTGTAAATGCTTCCGACAGATCCAGTTATGTGGCTTTGTGTTCTTCTGGAGTTGCTCCCATGACGTTGATCGGGACTTCATACGCTTAGGCAGCGCATTACTTTGTTTTCTGTGCAATGGTGCGGAAACAGTTAAAAAGCAAGTGAACGAGCCAAAGCCCCGGAACTGCTTTCCAAACAGGCTGAAGGCGCCACCTACTGTCCAGTCTGCAGAGATGCCCGAGGAAGGGAGTCAGCCTTGTGGACTGAGAGCCACAGGAACTGCTCACATCGAACTATACTTTCTACTCACATGCTATTTATAACGAGTTATGTAGTTATATGTATGCTCTCTCCTGACCACTCTCAGTCTTTGGTTACAGAAAGTAAGATATGGAAAATCACTGAATTGAGGCAGATGGAAAAACAGCATCAGGCTATCATACGCTTTCCAGGGGTCCCAATTATCCAACGCCAAAATGCCTTTAGAGTTCTGGAGCAAAAATGCTCTTTGCCACTTTTATTCCTAGAAATGAATGAGGCCCAGAGCTCCCTGAGTAGCCCCTCCTGCTGGGGACTTGACTGTATTTATTTTACATGTGTATAAGAGATGACAGAAAAAGAGAAAGCTCTAAAATGGCAAAAGCTTTCAGGTACACCGAAAAGGTGGTTTTTAATGTTGGTTTGAGTGTTTTGTTTTTAGTGGAACAATCCATTATAGAACAGGCCAAAATAAGTTTCGAGAATAAAGCGTGCATTTTCTACCTCTGAGAGGTGCTAATTAGAACATGTCTTTACTATGGGCCTGGCATCAATTCAGACTTGCCTTGGGCAGGGAACTGATGTCCAGGCTGCCTTACACCCAGCAAGTGCTCAAGGAATGCTCTAGTGGCTGGAGGGGCCGGCGGCGTGCAGCCAGCGTTTCACTGCGCGCGCTGCTCCTGTGCTCATTCTGTCTCTGACCCTTCAGCAGAGGCTCACTCTCTTCTGCGCAGCTCATCACTTGTTTGACTCTGAAATACATTGGTTCAGATTTTATGATAAGCTGGTTCTGTACAATATGTTGTGTTATTTAAATACAAACAATATACTCTCTTGTTTTAAGTTCCTCCTGAGTTAAAAGTACACTAAAAAACTGGATAATTTAGATTAAAAGTAGAATTTCTCTTTCATCCTGACAAAGTGTCTGTGGTTCATTTGTATATATTCCTCCAGCTTTTTAAAAAACATTTTCAAATGTGTATTTATTGACACGCAGATAATATAGGTTCACTTTTAGTTCAGTTAGACAAGTAACGTGTGTTGCTTTACACCTTGCTTTTGTCATGTAACAGTATGACTCTGAGGTGTCACCGTTTCCTGTTTGGGGGTTTCCAGTGGTTTTAATAGGAATATAAAACTCTTTCTTTAGAACAACATGACTCTGCTATAAGCAAACTAGGTTCATGTAGCATCCACATTCAGGGAAATTCAGAAATGTCTTCAGTTGCCCTGCGCATCCCACCATCAGGAATGGAGGAAACTGCGAGGAAGGAAACTCTCAGTAATGAACCCCAGGCACCCCGTCAACCCATCTCTCAAGGAGGAGGGCGGGGTGAGGGCGGGTGAGGACAGCTCACTGTCTGGAGGGAAGGCCTTGTGATGCCTGAGTCTCCAGCCTGGCTGGTAGCAGCCGAGAGAATCCAGGAAAGAGAGAGGGTAGGAGGAGAACAGCGGAGGGCAGGAAAGGGGCCTCTGGGCGGCAAAGCACGAAGGTCGCAGCAGAGCCTGGGGAGGCGAGCGGGTCCGCGGAGGAGCAGCGGAGAGAACCCCGGAGGCGGCTCCCTCCCGCTCGCCCATCCCAGAGGAGAGACCCCCGGAGGAGAGACCCCCGGAAGAGGCTCCCTCCCGCTCGCCCACCCCTGAAGGTGCCGGTGGGCCAGGTGCGGGTCGCATCCGCTCCCCTCACTAAGACTGTGCGCTTCAGGCTGGTCTCAGGAACACACTTCTTGTTTCGCTTGAGTAATTCAGTTACGCCTCCCCTGTAATTTCAGGTTGGGTCTTCTCTGCCTGCCTTTCCCTCACTTTTCACTCTGGCCTCACTGTTCATTTTTTTCTGGCACACAAAATATGCTCAGCAGGCAGAGTTGACTGCATAAAAGGCAAAGGTCTGCCTCTGAGGAGTAACATATACTCATACTGCTATGCTAGTTAACTTATATTTATTGATTTAAGTTAATATAACATAATGCCACATAAATATATGCATATATAATGTAAATAAACATTAAATGTTATGTACTATTATTTTAATATAATTTTATATATCAGTGATATATGTTAATGTTAATATTATGTAGGCTGATTTAGTTAACGACACCGCGGGTGAGAAGACTAATGAAGACTAAAAAATTCAGAAAAAAAACCCAGAAATTTGAAGATCTTTGCAAAAACTCCATGCTCTCGATGTAAATGGCGAGCCGTGCATGAAGGTTCTTGGCCAGGGCTCCTCACGGGCCTCTCCCGGCCCCTGCTATGGTCAGCAGTGGACCAGGGAGCAGGGGTCCGGGCAAAGCCCCCAGGCCGAGGCTGGGCCAAGCCCCGTGCCAGTCTCCTTCCTTCTGTCACCGAGCGTCACCTCCTCCCTGACACTAGTGCACACGCGTGTCATCACTTCTCCCACAGAATGAAGGGTGTGTGTTGCAGGAGAGCGGGAGCCAGCTCACTGGTGACACAAATCTTAACACCATAGAGAGAGGGAGTTGGAGGGAGGGAGACAGATGAACAGACAGATGTGCCCTGGCTTCAGACTGTAGGGTGACATTTATGATATTAAAACTGGTTTGCCGTTAGCTTGTATTTTTGCCAGTGCCTGTATTAGACAATTGATCAGTCACCTAAGTATCATTGATTCTAAATCATAAAGTAGGATTCTAAAACACTCTGTTTTCTTGTATTACCAAAATGCACTTTTGAAGCCAACGTTCAAATCATCCAGTGTCTTCTTTTAGTGTTTGGTCACATGTTGTTTTCTTTCTTAACTTTTACTTTGTATTTAGGGTATAGCCCGATTAACTAACAGTGTTGTGACAGTTTCAAGTGAACACCAAGGGGAACGGTTCAGCCAAACACACACGTGTCCTTTCTCCCCCAAACTCCCCTCCCATCGAGGCTGATACATAGCATGGACATCCATGTGCCGAACAGTGAGTCCTTGTCGATTCCTAACCAAAGCTGATGCTCGTTGCATCATCAGAGACTCTCTCAGAATGTTTCCCAGAGGTTAGTGAGGAGTTTCCTGGAAAACATTGAGCCCATCCTCTGTTGCCAGAGGAAGAATGTTTATATACGGGTGTTAGTTTTGAGAGAATTTGGTGAACTGGACCAGCTCGTACAGAGATGGAAATAGCTTGTCACCATCAACATTATCACCATTCCCCAGCAGGTTCCGCCTCCCCCGAATGTGCCCTGAGTCCTGACCACTGAACAGGCCAAAGCTCGCTCTCAGCCCCCAGTGCCTCCTCCCACAGGGCTGCGGCCCGCAGGAGACGGAGGGACTGACAGCTCGTTCCCTCCTCCCCCTACTCATGGGCATGGAAGAGCCCAGCTCCCTGCTCTGGTTGGAGGAGAAGGAAGGCCCAGCAGCAGCCCCGGAAGAAGTGCACAGGGGCCCCTCCACTCCCAGGAGTGCGGGCTCATCGTGCAGGGCCGAGGGGACACGGGGGCGGGAGGAGCCTCAGCTCTGGACACTGTGGGAGCTTGGCTGCTGAACAGACTCGGGGACTGTCTGTTGACCATGGGATCTGAGGAACAGGAGAGATTTGGATGGACTGGGGCTAGCTGAGAGGGTTCCCCATGGTCTAAAGCACAGGCTGTGTCTCTCTGGGCTGAAAATATTAACTGCTGAGCACTAGCTCCCACCAAAAGATGGTATAGGTTAGAGGAGTCCTGAGATGTAAGAGCTTCTTAGGCAGACAAGAGGAGATACCAGGAGGATGTGAGCTGCCTGGTAGAGCCTGAACCACACGCCCAGCCTTCTGACCCCAGTTTGGGGAGGTAGCAGTTTCTTATGCATGTCCCTGGTGGCTCAGATGGTAAAGAATACACCTGTAATGCAGGAGACCTGGGTTCAATCTCTGAATTGAGAAGATCCCCTGGAGAAGGAAAGGACAACCCACTCCAGTATTCTTACCTGGAAAATCCCACGGACAAAGGAGCCTGGTGAGCTACAGTCCATGGGGTCGCAGGCACATGATTAAGAGACTAACACTCTTTCAGGTGAGGGCAGCTGGTTTGCTTGGGCCTGATCAGGGAGGGGCAGTGGTGAGTGTTGCTTCTGATGAGTGAAAGAGTCTTTGGGCCTAGAAAAGGAAACAGCAGTCTCAAAGGCCCTTGCTGAATCATCTAACTTTGGGAAAACAAAACCAAACTTTAGGTCCCGCCCTGATGCTCCAGGCTTGTTGCATCTACCTGGGACTTATCATTCCTTGTCCAGAGGATTTATCACCCCCTGCTCAACTGCAAATGCCATCTCAACTAAAGAATACCCAAAACATTCCGCCTGACTAATGTTTCCCTTATCGCATCCACAAACCTCCCTTTAAATAGGAAGCCTCCGAAAGATGGCGGAGGAATAGGATGGGAAGACCACTTTCTCCCTCACAAATTCCTCAAAGGAATATTTCAACGCTGAGTAAACTCCACAAAACAACTTCTGTAGGCTGGCAGAGGACATCAGGCAACCAGAAAAGCAGACCATTGTCTTCAAAAACAGTGAACCTCTCTGAGTGTCCCACAATGTGGAGAAACTTTTCGTCCTTAACCTAGATGTTTTATCATTGGTGCTGTATAGATGGAGAAGTTTAGAGGCTACAGTAAAAATAAAACTGAAAACCAGAAGCAGGAGGCTTAAGTCCAAAGCCTGAAAACATTAGAGAACTCTTGATTTCAGGGATCATTAAGCAATAGGAGCTCGTCAAATGCCTCCATACCTACACCGAAACCAAGCTCCACCCAAGGGCCAACAAGTTCCAGAACAAGACATACCATGCAAATTCTCCAGCAACACAGGAACACTCCCCTGAGCTTCAATATACAGGCAGCTCAAAGTTATTCCAAAACCTTTGACGTCTCATAACCCATTACTGGTCACTCCACTGCACTCCAGAGAGAAGTAACCCCGCTCCACCCACCAGAACTCCAACACAAGCCTCCCTAACCAGGAAACCTTGACAAGCCACTGATAGATCCCCACCCACAGTGAGGAAGCTCCATAATAAAGAGAACTCCACAAATTAGCCAGAATATAAAAAGGCCACCCAAACGCAGGAATATAACCAAGATGAAGAGACAGAGGAATACTCAGCAGGTAAAGGAACAGGAGAGTTGCCCACCTAACCAAAAAAAAGAGGAAGAAGTAGGAAATCTACCTGAGAAAGAATTCTGAATTTTGATAGTGAAAATGATCCAAAATCTTGAAATCAAAATGGAATCACAGATAAATAGCCTAGAGACAAGGATTGAGAAGATGCAAGAAAGGTTTAACAAGGACCTAGAAGAAATAAAAAAGAGTCAATATATAATGAATAACAAAGTAAATGAGATCAGAAACACTCTGCAGGCAACAAATAGTAGAATAACGGAGGCAGAAGATAGGATTAGTGAAATAGAAGATAGAATGGTAGAAATAAATGAATCAGAGAGGAAACAAGAAAAACGAGTTAAAAGAAATGAGGACAATCTCAGAGACCTCCAGGACAATATGAAACGCTCCAACATTCGAATTATAGGAGTCCCAGAAGAAGAAGACAAAAAGAAAGACCATGAGAAAATCCTTGAGGAGATAATAGCTGAAAACTTCCCTAAAATGGGGAAGGAAATAATCACCCAAGTCCAAGAAACACAGAGAGTTCCAAATAGGATAAACCCAAAGCAGAACACCCCAAGACACATATTAATCAAATGAACAAAGATCAAACACAAAGAACAAATATTAAAAGCAGCAAGGGAAAAACAACTAATAACACACAAGGGGATTCCCATAAGGATAACAGCTGATCTTTCAATAGAAACTCTTCAGGCCAGGAGGGAATGGCAAGACATACTTAAAGTGATGAAAGAATACAACCTACAGCCCAGATTACTGTACCCAGCAAGGATCTCATTCAAATACGAAGGAGAAATCAAAAGCTTTACAGACAAGCAAAAGCTGAGAGAATTCAGCACCACCAAACCAGCTCTCCAACAAATTCTAAAGGATATTCTCTAGACAGGAAACACAAAAAGGGTGTATAAACCCGAACCCAAAACAATAAAGTAAATGGCAACGGGATCATACTTATCAATAACTACCTTAAACGTAAATGGGTTGAATGCCCCAACCAAAAGGCAAAGACTGGCCGAATGGATACAAAAACAAGACCCCTCTATATGCTGCTTACAAGAGACCCACCTCAAAACAAGGGACACATACAGACTGAAAGTGAAGGGCTGGAAAAAGATATACCACGCAAATAGAGACCAAAAGAAAGCAGGAGTGGCAATACTCATATCCGATAAAATAGACTTTAAAACAAAGGCTGTGAAAAGAGACAAAGAAGGCCACTACATAATGATCAAAGGAACAATCCAAGAAGAAGATATAACAATTATAAATATATATGCACCCAATATAAGAGCACCGCAATATGTAAGACAAATGCTAACAAGTATGAAAGGGGAAATCAACAATAACACAATAACAGTGGGAGACTTTAATACCCCACTCACACCTATGGACAGATCAACTAAACAGAAAATCAACAAAGAAACGCAAACTTTAAATGATACATTAGATCAGTTAGACCTAATTGATATCTATAGGACATTTCACCCCAAAACAATGAATTTCATCTGTTTTTCAAGTGCTCATGGAACCTTCTCCAAGATAGATCACATCCTGGGCCATAAGTCTAAACTTGATAAATTCAAAAAAATCGAAATCATTCCAAGCATCTTTTCTGACCATAATGCATGAAGATTAGATCTCAATTACAGGAGAAAAACTATTAAAAATTCCAACATGTGGAGGTTGAAGAACACACTTCTGAATAACCAACAAATCACAGAAGAAATCAAAAAAGAAATCAAAATATGCACAGAAACTAATGAAAATGAAAACACAACAACCCAAAACCTGTGGGACACTATAAAAGCAGTGCTAAGAGGAAAGTTCATAGCACTACAGGCATACCTCAAGAAACAAGAAAGAAGTCAAATAAATAACCTAACTCTACACCTAAAGCAACTAGAAGAGGAAGAATTGGAGAACCCCAGAGTTAGTAGAAGGAAATAAATCTTAAGAATTAGGGCAGAAATAAATGCAAAAGAAACAAAAGAGACCATAGCAAATATCAACAAAGCCAAAAGCTGGTTCTTTGAAAGGATAAATAAAATTGACAAACCATTAGCCAGACTCATCAAGAAGCAAAGAGAGAAAAATCAAATCAATAAAATTAGAAATGAAAATGGAGAGATCACAACAGACAACACAGAAATACAAAGGATCATAAGAGACTACTATCAGCAGTTATATGCCAATAAAATGGACAACGTGGAAGAAATGGACAAATTCTTAGAAAAGGACAATTTTCCAAAACTGAACCAGGAAGAAATAGAAAATCTTAACAGACCCATCACAAGCACGGAAATTGAAACTGTAATCAGAAATCTTCCGGCAAACAAAAGCCCAGGTCCAGACGGCTTCACAGCTGAATTCTACCAAAAATTTCGAGAAGAGCTAACACCTATCCTCCTCAAACTCTTCCAGAAAATTGCAGAGGAAGGTAAACTTCCAAACTCATTCTATGAGGCCACCATCACCCTAATACCAAACCTGACAAAGATGCCACAAAAAAAGAAAACTACAGGCCAATATCACTGACGAACATAGATGCAAAAATCCTCAACAAAATTCTAGCAATCAGAATCCAACAACACATTAAAAAGATCATACACCATGACCAAGTGGGCTTTATCCCAAGGATGCAAGGATTCTTCAATATCCATAAATCAATCAATGTAATTCACCACATTAACAAATTGAAAAATAAAAACCATATGATTATCTCAATAGATGCAGAGAAGGCCTTTGACAAAATTCAACATCCATTTATGATAAAAACTCTCCAGAAAGCAGGAATAGAAGGAACATACCTCAACATAATAAAAGCTATATATGACAAACCCACAGCAAACACTATCCTCAATGGTGAAAAATTGAAAGGATTTCCCCTAAAGTCAGGAACAAGACAAGGGTGTCCACTTTCACCGCTACTATTCAACATAGTTCTGGAAGTTTTGGCCACAGCAATCAGAGCAGAAAAAGAAATAAAAGGAATCCAAATTGGAAAAGAAGAAGTAAGACTCTCACTGTTTGCAGATGACATGATCCTCTACATAGAAAACCCTAAAGACTCCACCAGAAAATTACTAGAGCTCATCAACGAATATAGTAAAGTTGCAGGATATAAAATCAACACACAGAAATCCCTTGCATTCCTATACACTAATAATGAGAAAGTAGAAAAAGAAATTAAGGAAACACCATTGCAACGAAAAGAATAAAATACTTAGGAATATATCTACCTAAAGAAACTAAAGACCTATATATAGAAAACTATGAAACACTGATGAAAGAAATCAAAGAGAACACTAATAGATGGAGAAATATACCATGTTCATGGATCGGAAGAATCAATATAGTGAAAATGAGTATACTACCCAAAGCAATTTACAAATTCAATGCAATCCCTATCAAGCTACCAGCAACATTTTTCACAGAATTAGAACAAATAATTTCAAGATTTGTATGGAAATACAAAAAACCTCGAATTGCAAAAGTAATCTTGAGAAATAAGAATGGAACTGGAGGAATCAACTTGCCGGACTTCAGGCTCTACTACAAAGCCACAGTCATCAAAACAGTATGGTACTGGCAGAAAGACAGACATATATATCAATGGAACAAAATAGAAAGCCCAGAGATAAATCCACACACATATGGACACCTTATCTTTGACAAAGGAGGCAAGAATATACAATGGAGTAAAGACAATCTCTTTAACAAGTGGTGCTGGGAAAACTGGTCAACCACTTGTAAAAGAATGAAACTAGATCACTTTCTAACACCGCACACAAAAATAAACTCAAAATGGATTAAAGATCTAAATGTATGACCAGAAACTATCAAACTCCTAGAGGAGAACATAGGCAAAACACTCTCCGACATAAATCACAGCAGGATCCTCTATGATCCACCTCCCAGAATTCTGGAAATAAAAGCAAAAATAAACAAATGGGATCTAATTAAAATAAAAAGCTTTTGCACAACAAAGGAAAATATAAGTAAGGTGAAAAGGACAGCCTTCTGAATGGGAGAAAATAATAGCAAATGAAGCAACTGACAAACAACTAATCTCAAAAATATACAAGCAACCTCTGCAGCTCAATTCCAGAAAAATAAACTACCCAATCAAAAAATGGGCCAAAGAACTAAATAGACATTTCTCCAAAGAAGACATACAGATGGCTAACAAACACATGAAAAGATGCTCAACATCACTCATTATTAGAGAAATGCAAATCAAACCCACAATGAGGTACTACTTCACACCAGTCAGAATGTCTGCGATCCAAAAATCTGCAAGCAATAAATGCTGGAAAGGGTGCGGAGAAAAGGGAACCCTTCTACACTATTGGTGGGAATGCAAACTAGTACAGCCACTATGGAGAACAGTGTGGAGATTCCTTTAAAAATCGCAAATAGAACTACCTTATGACCCAGCAATCCCACTGCTGGGCATACACACCTGGAAACCAGAATTGAAAGAGACACATGTACCCCAATGTTCATCGCAGCACTGTTTATAATAGCCAGGACATGGAAACAACCTAGATGTCCATCAGCAGATGAACGGATAAGAAAGCTGTGGTACATATACACAATGGAGTATTACTCAGCCGTGAAAAAGAATTCATTTGAATCAGTTCTGATGAGATGGATGAAACTGGAGCCGATTATACAGAGTGAAGTAAACCAGAAAGAAAAACACCAATACAGTATACTAACACATATATATGGAATTTAGGAAGATGGCAATGACGACCCTGTATGCAAGACAGCAAAAAAGACACAGATGTGTATAACGGACTTTTGGACTCAGAGGGAGAGGGAGAGGGTGGGATGATTTGGGAGAATGGCATCGTAACATGTATATTATCATGTAAGAATCGAATCGCCAGTCTATGTCCGACGCAGGATACAGCATGCTTGGGGCTGGTGCACGAGGATGACCCAGAGAGATGTTATGGGGAGGGAGGTGGGAGGGGGGTTCATGTTTGGGAACGCATGTACACCCGTGGTGGATTCATGTCAATGTATGGCAAAACCAAAACAGTATTGTAAAGTAAAATAAAGTAAAAATAAAAATTAAAAAAAAATAAAGAAAAAAAATATGAAGCCTCCCTGATCCCTCTCACACTCAGCCTGGTCGTTAGGCCAACTGCCACCCCTCCTTGCCTGAATAAAGGTAACCTACTTCCGTTGAGGTCATCTCTCCTTGTCTGCGTCAGCCCGATGTATATCTTACAACCAGCACTGTCTGAGAGAAGAGGGCAAACAGGTGCCCCCAGGGAGTCAAGACACAGGCTGCTAAGTCAGCAAGACAGCTGTGAGGGAGTGGAGTGGGCACCCCGCGGGGCCTCTGCCGCTGTCCCAGGGTGCCCTGCAGTTCCAAGCTTTGGCCTGAATGCGTCATAAAGAAGGACCCTTTGTGTTCTACCTATTACGAGTTAACCGCTAAAGAAATGTTGCCTGTAAGCTTGTACAGAAACCCCATCTCTGGGAGCCCTGCATCCCAGGTAATGAGCACCAAGCTAAAATGACTTGTTTAGCTCACAGGAAACTTCCTGACCAGACTCACCTATGAATCTTGGCAGGGAGGCAGACATTAACACATCCCCTCTGGAGCCTGATCAGAATGAGGAAATATTTGACTTTCCTCACACACCACCTTTGAGAATTAAGATAAAAAGAAGCCTGAATTCTAACTCAGGCAAGATGAGTTCCGGGACAAGAGTCGTGGGTTTCTGGAATAAAGCCGCTGTTCCTTGCCCCAAGAACTCATCTCTCAGTTTCTTGGCCTGTCATGAGGTGAGCAGTACGAGCTTGGGCTCAGTTACAGACGAGCTGACAGTCTTGCCCTTTTGGGGAAGATTTCCATTTTTCACTCATTTAGTCATTCATCGTGTATGTGAGTCCTGCTCAGAGCCAGGCCCTGCTGAGCTCACCCTTGGAGACCCAGCGCAGACCTCAGTGGGTCCACGACGCCTTTCTTGATCCCACGCTCTGCCCGCACCATCTTCTGCCTCACCCAGGACCCTCGAGTCTTTAAAGCACACTGTGATGAGCTCTCCAGCTTGTCAGCCGTGTGAGGACCTCGAACAGATGCAGAACGGGGCTCAGAAAATGTGATGATGACCAGTAATCAAATCAATGAGCTGCTCAGACACAAACCAGGCTCAGGTCACATTCACCAAAGGTCATCTCCTCCCTCCTTCCAGAGCCAGAGTTTCAGGGGGACCTTTACCAGGAGCCCAGGATCTTCTCTGACTCTAACCTCATCCAAAACATTAACAGTCTGGGTGGATTTTATTTTCAATTTTATTTCTTTTTACACCTGAAGTCACTTTGTGAGTATTCCACTGAATACTGAGTAACTGAATGATCACTTCTGTTGTGTCTGGGCCAAGAAAGCCCAGTACGGGAGGATGCTGAGAGGGAAAAGGTTGGGGGCGTAGGGGGTGGCGGGGGAGAGCAGAGGCAGGCGGCCTAACCGACCCCCACCCCACCCCCTCCACCCCCGTCCTCACTGCCCCGCCCCAGGGGTAGGATGCTGAGCAGGAGAGGGTCAGGGAGTTGTGGGGGGTGGAGGAACAGCAGAGGCAGTGGCCCCCACCCCCATTCTCACCACCCCGCCCTGCCCCACCCCCTTTGTACTTAAGCAACCTGACTGTGATTAACAGGGTCCAGATGTCTCCTTGCTGACGGTCTGTCCTTTAGAGCCAGCTGTAGAGGTCACAAGACCAAACCTAAGTTCTGGGGC
The DNA here is from genome assembly GCF_001704415.2 of Capra hircus. Classification (NCBI taxonomy): domain Eukaryota; kingdom Metazoa; phylum Chordata; class Mammalia; order Artiodactyla; family Bovidae; genus Capra; species Capra hircus. The sequence continues at coordinate 3,731 of NW_017213960.1, read as the reverse complement.
CCCTGTGTGATCCAGGAGCAGTCGCTTGTGCCTTCAGAGGGTCAGTTTCTGAGCCACAGTGGTGCTCTCCCAGAGTCGGGCATGAGTTTGGTGGCCAGCCCTCCTCACCTGTGAGATGCTGCAGCTCCTGCTCTGGCCCTGAAACCCCTCCCTGCAGCCTGGCTGTGTTAGGGGACACCTGGACACAGCAGGCATGAGCGAGTAGGAGAGAGTGGGCACTTCAGGGGCAGAAGAGATACAGAGACACTTGATGTCACTCTGGCCACTTCCAACTGGTCCCAGCCTAATGCTGCTTTGTCATACACCCTGAGTGACACGATCTCCTGGGAGCTCAGAAGCACTCTCCTGAGAGCTGGGATGTGGAGATATGGAGGATGGGGCTGGGATAGCCCCCCACATGAGGCTGGGGCTCTGGGGCTCTGAAGCTGACCCAGTGCGTGAAGCTGGGCCTGGCAGGTTTGCACTGTAGACTATCGGGTGTCTGGCTGAAGCTGCTGACATCCGTGTCACACCTCCCTCACCCATCTGACCGTTTCTGATCCCAGCAGTTAAGCAGGCTGGTCTGGCGGCACGTGACTGAGACAGGAGCTCAGGACGGGCAACTCCTCCACCCACCTCTGCTCTCCTCTCTCCTGGTCTCTCTCCTTCACCACCTCTGCCCGCCCCCCCTCCCTGCCCCACCATGTAGTTCTCTTCTTAGGCCACTGTGGGGAGGCCTGTGTGGAGTCCTGGTTGGGTGGGTGGCACAGAGGGTCCCGAGAAGGGGTGTCGTGGCTGAGCTGGTTGCTCTGTGCTTGCTGGTGGCTGAGGGTCAGTGAGGCAAAGAGGCTCCCTGCACAAAGACGGTTCCTAGTGACATGGACTGAGTGACAATGGTAATTTTACATTCTGTGAGTTTTTGATAATTAAAAAGAAAAGAACTTGGGTGTGTGTGTGTGTGTATTATCATGGCTTAGAAAGGAAAATTCTCAAGTCAAACAGAGGAATGAATCGTGTGCTAAACCATAGATGAGTCTCAAAGACACAGCACCAAGTGTAAGAAACCAGCGTGCGTGGCCACAGTGGTGCAGATCCATGTACTGTAAATATGCAGAACAGGCAAATCATCAGGGCCAAAAAGCACACAGACAATTGCCCAAAGCTGGGGGAGGTGGACAGGGAAGCGCCTGTTTAATGGTGGTGGCTTTCTTCGTGAGGAGGTGAAGTGCTCTGATTTAGAGAGTGGTGATGGCTACACAACTTTGCAAACAGATGATGAATCGTTGAGTTGTACATTTTACAGAGTAGATTTTATGACATGTGAATTAGATTCCAGCTTAAAATTGCGATTGATAAAGGAGTGGTTTTTTAAAAGAATTCACCAAGAAACACATCTTATCCTGAGTTTTGTTTGGTTCTCACCCTGCTGACGTCTGTAGGCAAACAGACATCTGGACAGAGATGAGGATTCAGGTTTCCTCCTTCAGCGACGGCCTTCTCTGAGGTGCCCTTCATCACCAAACCACGAGGACCCTCGCCTCTGCAGGAGCTGCTCGCCATGTTCCTATCGTCCCCTCTCCTTCTCCTCCCCTGCTCTGAGGGCTTCCTGCCTCCAGCTCCGCCTCCTGAGTTCAGTCTGGGCTCCTCTCACTGGCACTCTTGCTGGGCTCCTGGCCGCCCTCTGGATGCAGCCTCTCCGCCCCCTGTTCGCTTTCTCTCTGTGATAACTGACCTGCTTTAACTGCAGTTCTGAACATGTCCATTCTCTACTCACAGCATCTGAGCGGCTCCCACTTCCAGGAAGGATAGTGGCATCCCAGGCCAGGCTCTAAATGCCTTTCACTCTCTCTCCCCTGCCCCTTCCTCTGCCAGCCCTCACCCCTGCTCCACCCCGCAGTCCACAGCGCCTTTGACATCATCTGGGAGTTGAGATGAACGCTCTGCCTTCGCATCTGCCTTTCTGGGGGAGCTTGCTCTCTGTTGCACCTGCCACTGGGCTCTGGCTCTGGAATCCTGGCTGCTGAACTGTACTCCTCGAGGCCTTGGCTTGGAAACCATCTGCTCTGCTGATTTTCCTCTGACTCCCTCGGCTGTGTCGTGACTCCTTGTCTCTCTTCTGGTCCTGTGTGCCTTTTCTTGGTGAGCACGTGCCACATGGGGGCGGTGCATTATGTCTTCTCTGACGCCCTCTTAGGCCCAGGGCTTCCTGAGGACAGGAATCCAGGCCCACGACTCTCCACGACTCTCTCAGGCCCGGAGGTGCTCCCTGCTCACCTGCACGGAGACTGGAGGCTGTGGCTCCCCGCCAGGCTTGCGGGCCATCTGGGTCTCACCTCAGGCACTGTCCGCGCTGTGGGGGAGCAGCTTTCACTCCAAGAAACTCCCCGCCCTTTTGTTGCGAGACAGGCTCTGGAGGCACGGGCGTCAGGGCTGTGGCTCCGGGCTCTGCAGGAGCAATAGTCTGGTGTGCGCACTTAGCTGCTCCACGGCATGTGCGATCTTTCTGGGTCAAACCTGTGTCTCTTGCGTTGGCAGGCAGATTCTTTACCACTGAGTCAGCAGGGCTGCCTGAGATAACACATTTCTGACTTCTGCCAATGTTGCTGAGGCCCAAGGACCGTGAAGAATCAAGAAACCCCCAAGAGCAGCCGGGCAGCTCGTCTTACACACGTGGCAGCCGACACCAGCGGAGCGTGCGGATGGTGGCCCTCCGCGCGTGGCGCTGCTCGGGCCGCGGGCCTCCCTCCCGCCCAGGGTCTCTCCTGAGCCCACCGCTCCCTCCCCAGGTCAGAGGAGAACACGGGGGACCACAGCAGGCCTCTCAGGGTCTGTGACCCTCGGGAGGCATGTCTGAGGGTCTGGGGGTCAGACAGAGCCTCTATCAGAGGGGCTGAGAGGGGCAGGAGCTCAGCTGGCTCCTCTCCTGCGGCCCAGCTGTGAATTCTGTGGGCTCACTTTCTACTCCTCGCGGTGACCAAGAATGTATAGCTTCCCAGGGAGGATCTTCCATATTTTAACAAGAGTAGTAAAGAGTCCTTCCTGTCGTTGTATGTTTTATTTGCCACCAGAGCTTTCAACAAGCAGTGGCACACTCTGTCAAGCCCTCATGTGATTGTAGACACGTCTAAGAAGGGTTCAAGATAAAACTTAAAAAAAAAAAAAATGTCCTAGGCAATTGAACCACTTGAGCTGTGATATAAAATCATGTCCTTTAATCTAGTTTATTCATTGTGGATAGCACCCCAAAATAATACTTTAAAAGTCATAGTGGTCTTTTTGCCCTTATTTCTGAAGGTCTTTGCTGGTGGGCCCCATGTGTCTGAGGAGATCCGTATGTGAACATGAAACAGCATCATCTCCAGTCTGATGAAGTTGCCATCTCCAGTCTGATGAAAGTTGCCATTCTCCTCTCTCTGCAAGGGAAACGCCACCTCGGCTCACCCCCAGCTATTTACACTGTCAGGAATAGAGGCCAACAAAGCCCCTGTGCTGTACTCATAAGTGTAACTGGATCCCTTAGAAACCAGCCCAGCTAATCTCCACCCTCAGGAGCTCTGACACCTTGCTACTCAAAGTGCAGCCCAGGATCCACAGGAACTGGCGTTTCCTGGGAGCGTGTGAGAAATGCAGAGCCCCAGGCCTGTCCCATCTGCTGCCTGCAAGGCTGTAAGCATCCTTTACTTTACTGAGAGGAAGGGAAGACTGCAGACCCTGATGCAAAGCCCAAAGCTTTATCTTTCTCAGCAATTGTG
>NW_017213959.1:0-35219 GCF_001704415.2 Capra hircus | reverse complement strand
TATTGTAGAGGTCTTACTTTATATCTCTGTTTGATGAGCACGTTCTAGTGTCTTTGCCTAATATTTTTGGGCGCAGGAATCAGCTCATGATCGCATCCATGCATCTGAGAACCTCCTTCATTCCATGAGACAGGCATTTTGTCTCCAGAGCTCTCTGCCTTCTTTCCCTCCTTCATTCAGAGTCTGGAAAAGCGTCTGCCTTTGGGATAATTGTCATTGGTGCCGCAGAAGGAAGGCGCTTGTGATGGGTGGGGTGTGGCTTCTGAGCGGGACTGATGCTTTTATCCAGTGGGCTCTCTGGAGGCTCGCTCAAGTTTCCCTTCCTGGCAACACGAGAGGGAGTCAGGGTCCTGGTGGCCTCCCGAGGTGGGCAGGAGTCTTTGAGCCAATGCCCTGTCCCAGCAGGGCGCCCTGCCTGCCTGCTACACTTGATGAGCTCGGCAGGGAAGGCCCACACGCCAGGGAAGCGGGTGCCCTGCCTGTAGGGCAATAGAGTCAGGACGGTCTGCCCCCCGGCCTGCAACAAGCCCTTTAGTGTCCTGTGGCAGGCACCATCCGCCCTCTGAGGCCGGTCGGCCCGCACTGGGGAGGGACAGTCAAGGCTCTGGTGAGAGCTTGGGCCCGTCCCATCGGCCTGCAGCCCAAGGCTCTGCCCTCCTTGGCCACCTGCCCAGTCTGGCTACCTGCATCAGTATGGGGACGCTCCGGCGGCTGTCCGGTGTGGCGCCGGATGCTCAGTCACGGTCAGCGCTGTGGCTGTAGAAGAGGCTCAGCAGGCACGAGGGTGAGCGCAGAGGTGACTGTCGTGGGCCACTAGGCTGTCCTCGAGGGCTGTCCTCCTCCGCCGGGCTGCCTGCATCAGGTCCCAACCCAGCCCAGGGCCTGAGGATTTCTCGTAAGACACAGAGGCTTTGCCAGGCTGGCCGCTCGGTGCGGGCCGTTTTGCGCCAGCGCCTCCCTGCCCCGACTCTCCGGAGGGGACAGCGGGCGCGCAGTGCGCGGCTCTCAGGACTGAGGCTCGCAGACGCCCAGGGAGGGGCCCAGGAGGCCTGCAGCTCTGAAGACACCCTACGGGAGCTCCCACCTCCGGGGTCTGCAGGACGGGCCCTGCAGGGAGAGACGTGGCAGGGCAGGAGGGTGGGCACGGTTTCTGGCTGCCGCAAGGGAGAGTTAAAGGCTCATGGTCTCGACGACCTCCCGGCCCGTCGCCTGTGGTCCTCGGCAAGCGCTTCGCGAACTTGGCCCCTTCTTGGCCTGGCCCTGGTGGGGCCAGAGGCCAGGCCGGCGCCCACGCCTCAGGATCGCTCGCACGCTTGGGACAACGGAGCTCGGTCTGGTCTCTCGCTGGGCCAGTGGGCGGGGGGGGGGGGGCCTGGGTGGAAAGACCGCCAGGGGCTGCGGGGTTGCATGCTCCCAGGAAATGGGCTGATAAAGCTACAACCGGAAGCACAAGGAAGGCCGCAGGTGAAAAGCCGCCAGGCCGCGGGGTCCGCAAGGCGCTAGGCCTGTCGCCTGGTTAAGCTCGCGATTGGCCTGATTGTCCTGACGCTTGACGCCATTCCAAGGGCATCCGTGTCCATTCATCCACGCCGCCTTGCATCCGTCCCACATACCTGCCCACGCCATTCACCGATCGGCGTTGCTCTTTGACCCTCCCACCGTCCATCATGCCACGCCTACCCATCCAAACCCCATACACCGCAGCTCCTTCTGTCTAGTCCATTTGTCATTCTGCTCACCCTATCTGGTCTGGCCATCCGCACTCATCCACCGCACCATGTTGGTCGTCTGTCGGCACCCCGTGCCGTCCTCTGTCCACGCCTGTCCTTGTCCACCCTTGCGTCGCGGTTACATGCTTCTCTTCTGGTGCCGTGTCTGCTGGCTCCACCCTCGTTCTGTCTGACGCCTCCCTCCTCCCCCCCTCTCTAGAAAAGCTCCTCCTGTGGCCAGTCCTGGCTTCCTTGGGCAGCGGGTCCACTTCTCTGCGACAGCACTTGCCCCATCTGCTTCAGCCCATTGCCCTTGGGGACCTGGGCCCCTTGAAAGAGGGGGAGTGGCCAGCATTGGCAGGGGGCTCCAGCCCAGCCTTGGCCCCTGGGAGGAGAGAGATAGGCCGGAAGCGATGTCCCCTAGGCCGGGCCCAGAAGTGCTGGGCGAGAGCAAGTGGTAGACTGAGCCTCAATTCTTCACTGGCCTGGTCCTGATCACTGGGCTCTGGTCCTGATCACTGAGCCCTGGTTGATCACTGGGCCCTAGTCCTGGACTCCTGTCCTGATCACTGGTCCTGGTCCTGGTCACTGAGCCTGGTCTTGATCACTGAGCTCTGGTCCTGGTTCACTGAATTCTGGTCCTGATCACTGAGCCTGGTCCTGGTCACTGGGTCCTGTCCTGGTCACTGGGTCCTGTCCTGATCACTGGGTCCTGGTCTTCTCTTCACTGTTGTCTGGTCACTGGGTCCTGGTCCTGGTCACTGAATTCTGTCCTGGTCACTGAGCCTGGTCCTGATCACTAAGTTCTGGTCCTGATCACTGGGTCCTGGACCTGATCACTGAATTCTGGTCCTGGTCACTGGGCCCTGGTCCTGATCACTAAGCTCTGGTCCTGATGACTGGGTCCTGGTCCTGATCACTGAGCTCTGGTCCTGATGACTGAGTCCTGGTCCTGATCAACTGAATTCGGGTCCTGATGACTGGATCCTGGTCCTGATCACTAAGCTCTGGTCCTGATCACTGAACCTGGTCCTGGTCACTGGGTCCTGGTCCTGATCACTGAGCCCTGGTCTTGATCACTGAGCTCTGGTCCTGTCACTGAATTCTGGTCCTGGTCACTGAGCCTGGTCCTGATCACTAAGTTCTGGTCCTGATCACTGGGTCCTGGACCTGATCACTGAGCCCTGGTCCTGGTCACTGGGCCCTGGTCCTGATCACTGAGCCCTGGTCCTGGTCACTGAGTCCTGGTCCTGATCACTGAATTCTGGTCCTGATCACTGGGTCCTGGTCCTGATCACTAAGCTCTGGTCCTGATCACTGGGTCCTGGTCCTGATCACTGAGCTCTGGTCCTGATCACTGAGTCCTGGTCCTGATCACTGAGTCCTGGTCCTGGTCACTGAGTCCTGGTCCTGATCACTGAATTCTGGTCCTGATCACTGGGCCCTGGTCTTGATCACTGGGCCCTGGTCCTGATCACTGGGTCCTGGTCCTGATCACTGAGCTCTGGTCCTGATCACTGAGTCCTGGTCCTGATCACTGAATTCTGGTCCTGATCACTGGGTCCTGGTCCTGGTCATTGAGCCCTGGTCCTGATCACTGAGTCTTGGTCCTGATCACTGAATTCTGGTCCTGATCTCTGGGTCCTGGTCCTGATCTCTGGGTCCTGGTCCTGGTCACTGGGCCCTGGTCCTGATCACTGGGCCCTGGTCCTGATGACTGGGTCCTGGTCCTGATCACTGAGCTCTGGTCCTGGTCCTGATCACTGAATTCTGGTCCTGATCACTGGGTCTTGGTCCTGATCACTGAGCTCTGGTCCTGATCACTGAGTCCTTGTCCTGATCACTGAATTCTGGTCCTGATCTCTGGGTCCTGGTCCTGATCTCTGGGTCCTGGTCCTGATCTCTGGGTCCTGGTCCTGATCACTGGGCCCTGGTCCTGATCACTGGGCCCTGGTCCTGATGACTGGGTCCTGGTCCTGATCACTGAGCTCTGGTCCTGGTCCTGATCACTGAATTCTGGTCCTGATCACTGGGTCTTGGTCCTGATCACTGAGCTCTGGTCCTGATCACTGAGTCCTGGTCCTGATCACTGAATTCTGGTCCTGATCTCTGGGTCCTGGTCCTGATCTCTGGGTCCTGGTCCTGGTCACTGGGCCCTGGTCCTGATCACTGGGCCCTGGTCCTGATGACTGGGTCCTGGTCCTGATCACTAAGCTCTGGTCCTGATCACTGAGCTCTGGTCCTGATCACTGAATTCTGGTCCTGATCACTGAGCTCTGGTCCTGATCACTAAGCTCTGGTCCTGATCACTGAGCCTGGTCCTGATCTCTGGGCCCTGGTCCTGGGCCCTGGGCCCTGGTCCTGATCACTAAGCCCTGGTCCTGGTCACTGAGCCTGGTCCTGGTCACTGAGTCCTGGTCCCGGTCACTGAGTCCTGGTCCTCATCGCTGGGCCCTGACCCTCACTTGGCCCTGGTCCCCATCAGTGGGTTCCAGCCCTCATATTCTGTCCATTCATCAGGAAGCCTCTGTTCTTTGGCTTCATCACTTGATCTTAGATCCTGAACCCTAGTCTCACCCGGTGGGTCCTGGATCTTAAACTTTATAAAAAGTGACTCACATGGAGGAAGAACCTCCCAGGGACCCTGAGGCTCCTGGAGATCCTCTTGGTCTGAACACAGAATGGAAATGAGGTGATGCCCCATCACTGACTTCACCTCTTCCAGGGTCCAAAGGTGTTTGTAGATGCTAGGTCACCTTGATGGAAAGAAAACTGGCCCAGGGCCCAGGGTACAGGAACCAGACCCCGTCCACAAGGGTCGCCAGGCAGAGTTACCAGAGGGGGAGGGCTTGGGTGCAGGGGTGGGGGAGGATGGGGGAGGCAGCGGTGTTTGTGTCCTCTTGTTTTTCTCTTTCTTCTCAAGCCTCCTGCCTCTCATCACCTGCTGAAACATTCAAAATAGCTCTAGGTGGCTACTGAGTCATTGCGAGCACAGCCCAACCCAGGTGTCCCAGCCAGGCTACTCTTCTGAGAATCGGGCCCCTAAACCGAGACTTGGCCAGGTGGGCCTGGGGCCTGGGCCCGGGGGCCAAAGCCCAGGGGAGTCCTGGGGGGGCAGTGAGTTCCCCAAGGCCTGGAGAGAGCCCTGTCCCCTCCCCCACCAGCCCCCATGGCCTAGGATCAGCCAGGGTCCTCCCAAGGTCAGCTGGGGGATAGCCTGTTATCTGATAACAGGGGATATCCTGGCTATCAGCCATCACTGGCTAATAGCCAATATCAGCCTAGAATCAGCCAGGATAACCAAGGTCAGTCTAGGGTCAGTTAGGATCAGCCAGGATCAATCAGGGTCAGGTCTTAGAAAGCCCAGGGTCAGCCAAGATTAGGCAAAGTGTCAGTGGGTCAGGTCAGTTAGCTCTAGGTCAGTCAGAGTCAGCTAGGGTCAACTCAAGGTCAGTCAGGGTCAGCCACCAGTCGGACAGTGCCAGGCCAGGGTCAGGCAGGGTTCCACCAGGATCTGCATAGATTATTCTGGCATCCACCTGGGTTGGGCCAGTTCAGAGAGCTCTTGCACTCAGGACCCTTCAGGGTGTGGGTCCCATGCTGGCTGAGCCCATGGCAGAGCCAGGCCCAGGTATGGGGCCCAGCCATGGGGCCCAGCAGTGACTCTGCCTGTCCCAAATCACACGCACCCCGTCCCTCCTCTTCCCTCTGTGGGCCCTACAGCCAGGGGTGGATGGTGGGCTCAGCCCTGGGACCCCCGCAGCTTCCCCCAGACCACAGACCAAGACAGAAGCAGCCCACAGGGCGCACGGCAGGACCCCTCTCTCACACAGGGGCTCAGAGGGATCAGGGAGGGGCCACAGCACCGGGGTCAGCGAGAGGGACGGGGCTGCAAGAGACAGATGGGAGAGGCGTGAGACATGGGGACAGAGGGACAGAGGCGGGAGAGGCGTGAGAGTCGGGGACAGAAGCAGACAGGTGCATAGACCAACCAAAGAGAAACAGAGACGCCAAGAGAGGAAGAGACAGAAAGGGCCTTGAGGTGGGCACAGACCTCTGTGCAAGCCCCTCACACACTCACGCACACTCACCCACACGCTCCTCACCCCAGGCCCTTGGGGCACCTGGAGCCCCGCTCAGGCTCACTCAGGCCCGGTCATGTCCTTCGGGGCTGAGGGCCTGCCCGGCGTCTGCGTCCACTGGCCACACTGCTCACTATCCATGTGCCCCTGTCCTGCCTCAGGGGTCTCTTCTGGGAGGTGGGCACGTGCCCTCTGCCCAGGAAAGGCCCCGCACACACGTACACGGTGCAGGGTCAGCCAGGATCAGCCAAGGTCAACCAGGGTCAACCAGGGTCCTGCCTTAGAGAGCCCAAGGTCAGCCAGGATTCGGCAAAGGTCAACCTGGGTCAGCCAGTGCGGGAGCCCAGGGCGGGATGGGGGCAGAGGTCAGACAGTGCCTGGGAGCAGCCAATGAGCCCTGGGTCAGAGGGGGGCCTGAGCGCATGTGGGCAGGGCGGCTCAGGGACCCTCCTGCACCCCTGGGATTAAACCCCCGAGGTCTCTGGGATCCTTGGCCCTCCACCCTGGGCGCTGACCTCCAGGCCTCAGGGAGAAGCCCACAGGCCTGTCTGGGCCCCGAGCATCAGGCTGGCAGGGGGGACACCATCTAGGGGGGTGGGAAGTGCTGGGGACCCTGGGGCACTGGGGCCTGAGCCCCTGGGCTAAGACTCGGGCTGGTACAGGGCCCCCTCAAGGGGCTGACAGCCGGGGCTGGAGGCCGCTGCCCCCTGGGCGGGCTCTCATAGGTCCTCATCAGCCAGCCCGGCCTGAGGGTGGTGATGGATGCTGCGAGGCCAACAGATGGGGCTCTGGGGGCCATTTCCAGGTGGGGGCCCGGGAGGGGCTGTGCAGGAGCTGGGTTCTGAGAGAGTGTCTGACCCATGAGCAGCCAGGGGGATAATGAATGGGGTGGGGGAGCAGTGAGGAGGGGCAGCAGGGTTGGAGAGGCTGGGGGGCTGGTTTACTCTGATGGCCCCCAGGTGCAGGCGTGAGCAGCTGGACCCCTGTCCCCCGGGCAGCCGAATGGGGAAGGGACCCAGGTCCAGGCAGAGACGGGGATGTGGGGCGGCAGTCCCATCCCATCGAGGTTCATGGAGGGCTCCCACTCCTCCAACCTTTCACGTGTCACTGGGAACCTTCTGGAAGGAGAGGCACCCTCAGCTACTGTGTGGCAAGTGCAGGGCACAAGGCGCCCTCCCATTCTGCACATTTTCAGAGCAGCCGCTCAGTCCCCGGGGCCAGAGGCCCATGTGGAGCTGCACCGCAGCCCTTCCACCAGGCAGCCGTGGCCTCCACATCACCCCCCTCCCCTCGGCTACACGACCTCTGCAGCCACAGCCCAAGCTGCTGGCCAGGCGGCCAGGGCTGAAAGGCCCTCCGGTCTGCCCGTCACCGTCGCCGAGGCCAGGGGACACCCAGGCCTCCGCCAGCACCAGCCCCTCAGAGGCAACCTCCCTCCAGGCCAGTGATGCTCTGTGGCCACCAGGAACTGGGCCTGGCTGCAGCCTCTAACACCAGTGGCGGAGTCGGTGCCCAGACCCTGTGGGCCCTCCCACTGCCCAGGGCCCCTGGGTGCTGTGTCCTGGCTGACCAAGGGCACGGGCGGCTGAGCAGGCCTCCGAGTGACACATTCTCCTCCAGGGGGCCCGCCCCGGGGGGCTGCTGGGGGCTTCCCTGGGGGCTCAGTGCTGAGCTGGCAGAGATGATGGCGGGCTGGGGGCTGCCGTGCCGGGGTCTCTGGGCCACGAGGCCAGGCCGGGGCCTGGGCCTGCTCCCTTGCAGCCCCTGCCCCCATCCCCCCACCCCCAGGCAGGTGCGAGGCCCTCTCAGTTTCTCCCCAGGCCACTCATCTGGGGCACACTCGGCCCTGCAGGACATGCAAATGGCTGTTTGTTCCACACTGAAAAACACGTCTGAGCCTCTGCGGCTATTTCCAGAAATAGCCTGCGCCCACGCCCCACCTGCAGCCCCAGCTCTGACCCTCCAGGGTGCCAGGCTGGCCTGGGGCTCAGAATTCGGGGGACCCTGCACCCCGGCCCCAGGACAGTGCCCACTGGCCCCCAGGGCAGCGACCACCCTGGTCACAGAGGCTGAGTGAGCTAGGGCGGCCCTCAGCTTGTCTCCAGCGTCACCGCCCTGGCCCCCAGGTGCCCCCACATCCCCGCACTGGGGGTACGGGAACGGGACGTGCTGTCTGCCCCTGGCCTGGCCGTCCCCAGTGACAGGCCAGGGAGAGGGCCTGAGGTCACACACCAATGCGCACTGTGGCCCCCAGGCCTGCAGGCCCAGGGCAGCCACAGCCCTGACCCCTCATCATGCTGCCCGGCACGGCCCTGTCCACCCCCGTCCATCTCCATCTGAGCCTCTGGCTCCAGGGCTCTCTGACGCCCCGTCCCCTTCTCCTGACACCCAGAGCTCGCCCTCTCTCTGTCTCTCTCTGTCTCTCTCTTTGTCTCTGAGACTGTCTGTCTCTGTCTTTCTGTGTGCCTGCATGTCTGGGTTTTCCTGTCCTGCGTCCATTTCTCTCTCTCTGCCTGACTCTCTTCTGGGTGTCTGTCTCTCTGTGTCTCTCCCTATCTCTATCTCTGTCTCTCCCTGTCTCTGTCTCTCCCTCTCTCTGTCTCTGTCTCTCCCTCTCTCTGTCTCTGTCTCTCCCTGTCTCTCTCTCTCCCTCTCTCTGTCTCTCCCTCTCTCTGTCCGGTGTGGGACTCGGGGGCTGGGGGCGTCCCGAGAGGCTGGGGGCTCTGAGAAGTTAGGAGTTCGCAGAGCCACGTTGGCCCAGAGCCTCCTGTCCTTGGAGGCTGGAGCTGAGGTTCACGGGGAGACCAGGGCCTGCAGGCGCTGGATGAGCCTGGATGCACCTCGACCCAGGTCCCTCGCCCACAGGCCCCCTCAGCAAGGTTCTCAGATGGACCCTCAAGTGTGCCTATCAGCGCAGGGGCCGCATGGAGGGGCAGACACAGGGTGATGTTGCATGTGTGTGGTGGGCACGCCAAGACGGCCCTCCCAGCTGCGTGCGTGTCTGGGACGCCGGCGACTGGCAGGCAGAGCGCCCCTCTCCACCTCCCTGAGCCCTGGTGCTCCCCGCCTGCTCCCGGCCCTCACCCTGACATCGTTGCCTCCACTCAGAGCCCAGGTCTATCCACACAGCCGCCCCCCGCACCTGGGCTCCATCAGCCCCCGCCCCACCACCCTCTCCCTGCCTGGACCCGGGTCCCTTCTCCACACAGCTGCCGGGGTCCAGCTGCTCACGTCTGCAACTGGGCACCATCAGAGCAAACAAGCCCCCCAGCCCCCCAGCCCTGCCGCCCCTCCTCACCACTCCCTCACCCCATTCATTGTCCCCCCGGCTGCTCATGGGTCAGACCTTCCCTTGGACACCAGCCCCCGCACAGAACCCCCCCAGGCCCCCACCTGGAAATGGCCCCCAGATCCCTGTCTGTTGGCCTTGCAGCATCCATCACCATCCTTAGGCAGGGCTGGCCGACAGCCCAGCTCTGAGTACCCAGGAGAGCCCGCCCAGCGGGTAGCAGTCCCCAGCCCTGGCTGTCAGCCCCTCAAGGGGGGCCCTGCACCAGCCCGGATCTCAGCCCAGGGGCTCAGGCCCCAGTGCCCCAGGGTCCCTGGGCCTCCCCCCTAGATGATGTCCCCGCAGCCAGCCCCATGCTCGGGGACCAGACAGGCCTGAGGGCTTCTCCCCGAGGCCTGGAGGTCAGTGTCCAGGGCGGAGGCCCAGGGGATCCCAGAGACCTCAGGGTCAGACCCTGGAGGTGCAGGAGGGTCCCTGAGCCGCCCAGCCCACCTGTGTTCAGGCCCCGCTCTGACCCAGGGCTCATCAGCCGCTCCCAGGCGCCGGCTGACCTCTGCCCCCACCCCACCCCGGGCACCCGCACAGTGTGTGCGTGTGTGGGGCCTTCCCTGGGCAGAAAGCACATGCCCACCTCCCAGACAGGACCCCTGAGGCAGGACAGGGGCACATGGCTAGTGAGCAGTGTGGCCAGTGGACGCAGACACCGGGCAGGTCCTCAGCCCCAAAGGATATGACTGGGCCTGAGTGAGTCTGAGTGGGGCTCCAGGTGCCCTAAGGGCCTGGGGTGAGGAGCGTGTGGGTGAGTGTGAGTGAGTGTGGGTGTCTGTGTGTTCACCTTCGGTGTGTGAGTGAGTTGGTATGCTCTGGGTGTGTGGGGAGGGAGCAGTGAGAGTCTGGGGGATGTGCGTCTGTATTCCGTTTGTGAGAGTGTAGCAGGGGTGGGTGTCATGTTCAGTGTGCATGTCTCTGAGTGTGCTTCTCCGTGTGCGTGTGAGTTGTGTGTGTGTGTATTCACAGGACACCTGCTCTGAGGCCCCCACTTACCCTGAGGCTGAGTCACAGGGCCGCCACCCAGCTCAAGCTGCACCCCGACCCCACGGGGCTCCTCAGCATCCACACGCCAACCCCTCCCCCTGGGCAGGGGGACTCTGTTTGGGGCTCAAAGTCTGGGACTCTGCCCAACTAGAGAGGAGCTGGACAATCCCACAGGGTCCAGCCCTCGACACTCATGTGCACAGATACACACACACAGGCCCGGACACAGGGCTGTGCCCCACACCTGCCCAGGCCGTCCCCGCCGTTGTCCAGCATGAGCCCCCATCACGAACGGATGTCTCCTCTGTCTGCGCCAGGCTGTGCTGGACACAGGCCACGCCCGGCCACCACCACCCCCCAACCCTGAGAGGCACACAGGGAACCAGGAGGGACCCAGAGCGTGGACAGAGGCCTTGTCCTGGGGATGATGACAAGCCAGGCCTGGAAGGTGAAGGGAGCTGGCCAGGAGCCCCCAGTGCATACCTTACACACCTATACATATCTACACACAGCTGGGCACACCTGCACACTCTAAGATCTACACACACCTACTCCATGCAGGTCGTGCTCACGTCACACGCCTTCACGCTCTCCCATGCGCACAGGCGTGTTTGCACTCACACGCACACGAGTGGACTGTGGGCCCTGAGGTTTGCACTCGGGGTCAGAGGAGGCTGGCCGAGTGGGCCCCTCGGCTTCCCCAACCCCCTGGGCACCCCGAGCCCAGTCACGGGGCCACGGGGAGGGGGCTGCCTGGGACGTGGAGTGGGGCTAACGGGCAGCTCTAGCCCCCTGTGTCTGTGTCTGGGGACCCCTGGGCAGCAGCACGAGGCCACAGCAAGTGTGTGCACATGTGTGTGCTGTGTTGCACACACACGTGGGGCGTGAAAGCATGGCTGGGCCTGCTGTTTCTGAGCCCCACTTTCAGCCTCGCCCCAGGGAGACTGTGGTTCTGGAAGGTTCCCTCTGGCAGAGCCATGGGCCATATCCAGACCTCCCCACCAGGGCCAGAACCCAGGTCTGGACTCCACATGCTGCCTGGGGCAGGGGCCACACACCCTGCGGTCCCCTCAGGACCCTCTCTGGGGGTCTTGCCCTCTGCCCTCTCTGGGGAGGCCAGACGTGGGCTCCCCTCCCCCAGCCCAGACTGAGGAGCAAGGCCCAGTGGGCACTGGCTGCGCCCCACCCCCGCCCCACACAGCACAAACACACTTGCAAATGTTTCCAAAAACAGGCCAAGGCTGAACCGCAGAGCAGGTGGGGACGAGGGTGGAAAGCCCCACTCACTCTGAGACCGAAACAGCAGAACCCGGGCCCCGGGCATTTGCACCACTGGGGGAGGGGGCCAGGCTGGGCCCGATGGCTGGGGTGGTTCCTGACCACTCTGCCCCCCAGCCCAGGCCCAGGCCCCGGCCCCGACCTCTCCCCACAGCTGGCCCAGCCTGTGCTGTGGCCAGGCCCCGAGTGACCAGACACCCAGGACAGATCCCAGAGAAATGCCTGGTGGAGGGGGCCCTGAGGGTTGGGGGAGTCCAGGTCCAGCCCCTACGAGCAGCACCGGGCACCCTAGGAGTGGCTTCACAGGCCACTCAGGGACAAAGCCCCGGGCCCAGGCTCCGGGCCCACCCAGCCTGCAGCTCCAGCCTCATGACCCTTCACGGCCCATCTGCCACCAGACCTTTGTCCCTGCTGTGCCCAGAACAGGCGCTACCCAACCCATGACAGCCCGCACCTCAGCCCATGAAGGCCCCTGTGAGACTCCCCTCACAGGGCAGACCCGGGTCCCCCTGCCCACAGACTGAGACCCCCAGAGGAGCAGAGAGGGTGCAGCGACTGTGGAGAGGAGCCCCCACACACCCCTCATCTGCAGGAGCCAGCCATGCCTGCATCCACCTCCCCAGCAGGCCCAGGCCCTCAGGGAGGCTCGCCTGTTGAGGGGAGGCCCTGGGAAGAACCCCAAGGCGTGCCCTAGGGGACAGGGGGTCCCTGGGAGGGTCCTCCTCACACACACCGTCTCCCACAAACATGGCCATGCAGACTCAAGCAGACACACACAGAGGAGACACAGAGGTGCACAGAGACACACACAGAGAGACACAGAGACACAGAGAGACAGAGAGACAGAGAGACAGAGACACACAGAGACACAGAGAGACAGAGACAGACAGAGACACAGAGACATAGAGAGACACAGACACACAGAGACACAGAGATACGCAGAGACACAGAGAGACAGAGAGACAGAGACACAGACACATAGAGAGACACAGACACACAGAGACACAGAGACACGCAGAGACACAGAGAGACAGAGAGACAGAGACATACAGAGACACAGAGACACAGAGAGACAGAGAGATGCAGAGAGACAGAGAGACACAGACACACAGAGACACAGAGACACAGAGAGACAGAGACACACAGAGAGACAGAGAGACACAGAGACACAGAGACACACAGAGACACAGAGACACAGAGACACAGAGACAGAGAGAGACACACAGATACACAGAGATACAGAGAGACAGAGAAACACAGAGACACAGAGACATACAGAGAGACAGGGAGACACAGAGAGACACAGAGACACAGAGAGATGCAGAGACACAGACACACAGACACACAGAGATACAGAGACACGCAGAGACACAGAGAGACAGAGAAACACAGACACACAGAGACACAGACACACAGAGACACGGAGGTGCACAGACAGGCCACATCCCAGAGAAATGCCTGGTGGAGGGGGCCCTGAGGGTCAGGGGAGGCCAGGTCCAGCCCCCACGAGCAGCGCAAACATGGCCGTGCAGACTCAAGCAGGCACGCAGACACACATGGAGACACAGAGGTGCACAGAGACACACAGAAGTGTAAACACACTCAGGGACTCGGACACACAAAGAGCTACCAACACACAGACACACCACAGGCCCCAGAGGCACAAGCGCATGAGGCAAACGTGTGCTCACACAGACGCCCTGGCACACCTGACACACACACACAGACACCCTGGCACACCCTGACGCACACAGACACCCTGGCACACCCTGACACACACACACAGACACCCTGGCACACCCTGACGCACACAGACACCCTGGCACACCCTGACACACACACAGACACCCTGGCACACCCTGACGCACACACACAGACACCCTGGCACACCCTGATGCACACACAGACACCCTGGCACACCCTGACACACACACAGAGACACCCTGGCACACCCTGACACACACACACAGACACCCTGGCACACCCTGACGCACAGACACCCTGGCACACCCTGACACACACACAGACACCCTGGCACACCCTGACACACACACAGACACCCTGGCACACCCTGATGCACACACAGACACCCTGGCACACCCTGACGCACACACACAGACACCCTGGCACACCCTGATGCACACACACACCCTGGCACACCCTGACGCACACACACAGACACAGAGGCAACCTCCCAGCCACCAGCACATCCTCAGAGGCTCACAGTCAGCCACAGTCACAGAAACAAATGCACTCAGACACCCTCACACACACACCTCTAAGAGACTCACAGGAGCCGAAAGAACATGCTTGACCACCATCATGAGACAGGCTCACACAGGCACACAGACTCACAAGGAACACAGGCTCACAAGGCTCACACAACACATACACACACAGGCTCACAGAGGCTCACACAGGCACACAGGCTGACAGGCTCACACATGTACAAAGTCTCACACAGGCACAAAGGCTCACACAGGCTCACAGAGGCTCACACAGGCACCCAGATTCAAAAAGACACAGGCTCACACTAGCACACAGACTCACACAGATTCACAAGCTCAGACATAGGTTCACAAGCTCACACAAGGACACAGACTCACAAGGCACAGGTTCACATCGGCACATAGATTCACACAGATTCACACGCTCAGTCACGGGCTCACAGGCTCACAGAGGCACACAGACTCACACAGGCACACAGATTCAAACAGGCTCACAGGCTCACACAGGCTCACAGCTCACAGAGGCACACAGACCTACAAAGACTCAAAAATGCTCAAAGACTCACACAGACACAGAGGCTCATACAGGCAAAATAACTCAAAAGGGATAACACCAACTCACACAGGCACCTAGGTTCACACAGGCACATAGGCCCACACAGATACACACATTCTCACAGACACAGAGGCTCATACAGGCTCACACAGGCCCACAGGCTCACACAGGCACACAGGCTCACACAGGCACACAGGCTCACACAGGCACACAGAGGCTCACACAGGCTCACACAGGCACACAGGCTCACAGAGGCACACACATTCTCACAGGCACACAGGCACACAGAGGCTCACACAGGCACACAGGCTCACAGAGGCTCACACAGGCACACAGGCTCACACAGGCTCACAGAGGCTCACACAGGCACACAGGGGCACACAGGCTCACAGACTCACACAGGAACACGCTCACAGACTCATACAGGCACACAGACTCACAGACTCACAGGCTCACACAGGCACACAGGCTCACACAGGCACCCAGACTGACACAGGCACCCAGACTGACACAGGCACACAGGCTCACACAGGCTCACACAGGCACACACACTCACACAGTCTTACACAGGCACACAGACTCACACAGGCACACAGACTCACACAGGCTCACACACTCACACAGTCTCACACAGGCACACAGACTCACACAGGCACAAAGGCTCACACAGGAACATGCTCACAGACTCATACAGGCACACAGACTCACAGACTCACAAGCTCACACAGGCACACAGAGGCTCACACAGGCACACACAGGCTCACAGGTTCACACAGACACACAGGCACACAGAGGCTCACACAGGCTCACAGGCTCACACAGACACATAGGAACACAGGTTTACACAGGCTCACACAGGAACACAGACACACAGGAACACAGGCTAACATGGGCACACACTCACAGAGGCTCACAGAGGAACACCAGCTCTCAAGACACAGGCTCACAGAGCCAGAGAGTCCCACAAACACTCACCTAGGCTCACACAACACATACATACACAGGCTGACAGTCTCACAGAGGCACACAGGCTCACAGAGGCACACAGGCTCACAGAGGCACACAGGCTCACACAGGAACACAGGCTAACACAGGCACACACTCATAGAGGCTCACAGAGGAACACCAGCTCACAAGACACAGGCTCACAGAGGCACACAGACCTACACAGACTCCACAGGCTCATAGGCTCACAGGCTCACACATGTACAAAGTCTCACACAGGCACAAGGCTCACAGTTTCACAGAGGCTCCCACAGGCTCACAGAGGCTCACACAGGCACAAAGGCTCACACAGGCACAAAGACTCACAGAGGCTCACAGGCTCACAGGCTCACACATGTACAAAGTCTCCCACAGGCACACAGGCTCACAGAGGCACACAGAAGAGGCTCACAGGCTCACACAGGGCTCACAGGCTCACACAGATCACGGACAAGGACAAGTACACAGGAACACAGACTCACACAGGCTCACAGAGGCTCACAGGCTCACACAAGATCACGGACAAGGACAAGTACACAGGAACACAGACTCACACAGGCTCACAGAGGCTCACAGGCTCACAGGCTCACACATGTACAAAGTCTCCCACAGGCACACAGGCTCACACAGGCACACAGACTCACCTCACAGGCTCACAGGCTCACAGGCTCAGCACACAGGCTCACACAATCACACCAACTCACAAAGGCACACAGGCTCACACAGGCACACAGAGTCACATAGGGGCACACAGGCTCACAGACTCACACAGGAACACGCTCACAGACTCATACAGGCACACAGACTCACAGACTCACAGGCTCACACAGGCACACAGAGGCTTCACACAGGCTCACAGAGGCTCACACAGGCACACAGGATCACACAGGCACACACACTCCACAGTCTCACACAGTCTCACACAGGACACAGGCTCACACAGGCACACACACTCACACAGTCTCACACAGGCACACAGTCTCACACAGGCACACAGTCACACAGGCACAGGCTCACACAGGCTCACACAGGCACACACACTCACACAGGCACCAAGGCTCACACAGGCACACACACTCACACAGTCTCACACAGGCACACAGGCTCACAGAGGCACACAGAGTCTCACACAGCTCACACAGGCACACAGGCTCACACAGGCTCACAGACTCACACAGACACACACACAGTCTCACACAGGCACACAGGCTCACACAGGCACACACACTCACACAACACAGACACAGTCTCACACAGGCACACAGACTCACACAGGGGCACACAGGCTCACAGACTCACATAGGAACACGCTCACAGACTCATACAGGCACACAGACTCACAGACTCACAGGCTCACACAGGCACACAGAGGCTCACACAGGCTCACAGAGGCTCACACACTCACACAGGCACCAAGGCTCACACAGGCTCACACACTCACACAGCCTCACACAGGCACACAGTCTCACACAGGCACACAGTCTCACACAGGCACACAGACTCACACAGGCACACAGACTCACACAGGCTCACACACACAGGCACCAAGGCTCACACACAGGCACACACACTCACACAGTCTCACACAGGCACACAGTCTCACACAGGCACACAGGCTCACACAGGCTCACAGACTCACACACAGGCACACAGGCTCACACAGGCTCACACAGGCACACACACTCACACAGGCACCAAGGCTCACACAGGCACACACACTCACACAGTCTCACACAGGCACACAGGCTCACAGAGGCACACAGAGTCTCACACAGGCTCACACAGGCTCACAGGCTCACACAGGCACCAGGCTCACACAGGCACACAGGCTCACACAGGCTCACAGACACACAGTCTCACACAGGCACACAGTCTCACACAGGCACACAGCTCACACAGGCACACACACTCACACAGTCTCACACAGGCACACAGTCTCACACAGGCACACAGGCTCACACAGGCACACACTCACACAGGCTCACACAGGCACACACACTCACACAGTCTCACACAGGCACACAGTCTCACACAGGCACACAGGCTCACACAGGCACACACACTCACACAGTCTCACACAGCAGTCTCACACAGGCACACAGGCTCACACACAGGCTCACACAGGCTCACACAGGCACCAGGCACGATTCAAAAACACAGGCTCACACTAGCACACAGACTCACACAATTCACAAGCTCAGACATAGGTTCACAAGCTCACACAAGGGACACAGACTCACACTCAAGGCACAGGTTCACATCGGCACATAGATTCACACAGATTCACACGCTCAGTCACGGGCTCACAGCTCACAGAGGCACACAGACTCACACAGGCACACAGATTCAACAGGCTCACAGGCTCACACAGGCTCACAGCTCACAGAGGCACACAGACCTACAAAGACTCAAAAATGCTCAAAGACTCACACAGACACAGAGGCTCATACAGGCAAAATAACTCAAAAGGGATAACACCAACTCACACAGGCACCTAGGTTCACAAGGCACATAGCCCACACAGATACACACATTCTCACAGACACAGAGGGCTCATTACAGGGCTCACACACCCACAGCCACACACACAGCTCACACAGGCACACAGGCTCACACAGGCACACAGAGGCTCACACAGGCTCACACAGGCACACAGGCTCACAGAGGCACACACATTCTCACAGGCACACAGGCACACAGAGCTCACAGGCACAGCAGGCTCACACTCACAGGCACACAGGCTCACACAGGCTCACAGAGGCACAGGCACACAGGCACACAGGCTCACAGACTCACATAGGAACACGCTCACAGACTCATACAGGCACACAGACTCACAGACTCACAGGCTCACACAGGCACACAGAGACACACTCACAGAGGCTCACACACTCACACAGGCACCAAGGCTCACACAGGCTCACACAGGGCACACAGTCTCACACAGGCACACAGTCTCACACAGGCACACAGGCACACAGACTCACACAGGCTCACACACAAGGGCACACAGGCACACACACTCACACAGGGCACACAGTCTCACAGGCACACAGGCACACAGGCTCACAGACTCACACAGGCACACAGGCTCACACAGCTCACACAGGCACACACACCACACAGGCACCAAGCTCACACAGGCACACACACTCACACAGTCTCACACAGCACACAGCTCACAGAGCACACAGAGTCTCACACAGGCTCACACAGGCACACACACAGGCTCACACAGGCTCACAGACTCACACAGTCTCACACAGGCACACAGTCTCACACAGGCACACAGGCTCACACAGGCTCACAGGCTCACACAGGCTCACACAGGCAACACACACTCACACAGTCTCACACAGCACACAGTCTCACACAGGCACACAGGCTCACACAGGCACACACTCACCAAGGCTCACACAGGCACACACATCACACAGTCTCACACAGGCAGGCTCACACAGAGTCACAGGCTCACACAGGCTCACAGGCTCACACAGGCACACAGACTCACACAGGCACACAGACTCACACAGGCACACAGACTCACACAGGCTCACACAGGCACACAGTCTCACACAGGCACACAGTCTCACACAGGCACACACTCACACAGGGGCACACAGGCTCACAGACTCACATAGGAACACGCTCACAGACTCATACAGGCACACAGACTCACAGACTCACAGGCTCACACAGGCACACAGAGGCTCACACAGGCTCACAGAGGCTCACACACTCACACAGGCACCAAGGCTCACACAGGCTCACACACTCACACAGCCTCACACAGGCACACAGTCTCACACAGGCACACAGTCTCACACAGGCACACAGACTCACACAGGCACACAGACTCACACAGGCTCACACACACAGGCACCAAGGCTCACACAGGCACACACACTCACACAGTCTCACACAGGCACACAGTCTCACACAGGCACACAGGCTCACACAGGCTCACAGACTCACACAGGCACACAGGCTCACAGGCTCACACACACACACTCACACAGGCACCAAGGCTCACACAGGCACACACACTCACACAGTCTCACACAGGCACACAGGCTCACAGAGCACACAGAGTCTCACACAGGCTCACACAGGCACCAAGGCTCACACAGCACACAGGCACACAGGCTCACACACACAGGCTCACACAGGCTCACAGACTCACACAGTCTCACACAGGCACACAGTCTCACACAGGCACACAGGCTCACACAGGCACACACACTCACACAGTCACACAGCTCACACAGTCTCACACAGGCACACAGGCTCACACAGGCACACAGGCTCACACAGGCTCACACAGGCACACACACTCACACAGTCTCACACAGGCACACAGTCTCACACAGGCACACAGGCTCACACAGGCACACACACTCACACAGGCACCAAGGCTCACACAGGCACACACACTCACACAGTCTCACACAGGCACACAGGCTCACAGAGGCACACAGAGTCTCACACAGGCTCACACAGGCTCACACAGGCTCACACTCACACAGGCACACAGACTCACACAGGCACACAGACTCACACAGGCTCACACAGGCACACTCTCACACAGGCACACAGTCTCACACAGGCACACAGACTCACACAGGGCACACAGGCTCACAGACTCACTCACTCACATCAATACAGGCACACAGACTCACAGCACCACAGGCTCACACAGGCACACACACTCACACAGACAGGCCACACATCACACACAGGCTCACACAGGCACACAGGCTCACACAGGCTCACACAGGCACACACACTCACACAGTCTCACACAGGGTCTCACACAGGCACACAGGCTCACACAGGCACACAACACTCACACAGGCACAAGGCTGACAGGCTCACACATGTACAAAGTCTCACACAGGCACAAAGGCTCACACAGGCTCACAGAGGCTCACACAGGCACCCAGATTCAAAAAGACACAGGCTCACACTAGCACACAGACTCACACAGATTCACAAGCTCAGACATAGGTTCACAAGCTCACACAAGGACACAGACTCACAAGGCACAGGTTCACATCGGCACATAGATTCACACAGATTCACACGCTCAGTCACGGCTCACAGGCTCACAGAGAGGCACACAGACTCACACAGGCACACAGATTCAAACAGGCTCACAGGCTCACACAGGCTCACAGCTCACAGAGGCACACAGACCTACAAAGACTCAAAAATGCTCAAAGACTCACACAGACACAGAGGCTCATACAGGCAAAATAACTCAAAAGGGATAACACCAACTCACACAGGCACCTAGGTTCACACAGGCACATAGGCCCACACAGATACACACATTCTCACAGACACAGAGGCTCATACAGGCTCACACACCACACAGGCTCACACAGGCACACAGGCTCACACAGGCAGGCACACAGCACACAGGCTCACACAGGCTCACACAGGCACACAGGCTCACAGAGGCACACACATTCTCACAGGCACACAGGCACACAGAGGCTCACACAGGCCACACAGGCTCACAGGCTCACACAGGAGGCTCACACAGCTCACAGAGGCTCACACAGGCACACAGGGCACACAGGCTCACAGACTCACACAGGAACACGCTCACAGACTCATACAGGCACACAGACTCACAGACTCACAGGCTCACACAGGCACACAGGCTCACACAGGCACCCAGACTGACACAGGCCACCCAGACTGACACAGGCACACAGGCTCACACAGGCTCACACAGGCACACACTCACACAGTCTTACACAGGCACACAGACTCACACAGGCACACAGACTCACACAGGCTCACACACTCACACAGTCTCACACAGGCACACAGACTCACACAGGCACAAAGGCTCACACAGGAACATGCTCACAGACTCATACAGGCACACAGACTCACAGACTCACAAGCTCACACAGGCACACAGAGGCCTCACACAGGCACACACAGGCTCACAGGTTCACACAGACACACAGGCACACAGAGGCTCACACAGGCTCACAGGCTCACACAGACACATAGGAAACAGGTTTACACAGGCTCACACAGGAACACAGAACACAGGAACACAGCTAACATGGGCACACACTCACAGAGGCTCACAGAGGAACACCAGCTCTCAAGACACAGGCTCACAGAGCCAGAGAGTCCCACAAACACTCACCTAGGCTCACACAACACATACATACACAGGCTGACAGTCTCACAGAGGCACACAGGCTCACAGAGGCACACAGGCTCACAGAGGCACACAGGCTCACACAGGAACACAGGCTAACACAGGCACACACTCATAGAGGCTCACAGAGGAACACCAGCTCACAAGACACAGGCTCACAGAGGCACACAGACCTACACAGACTCACAGGCTCATAGGCTCACACACACATGTACAAAGTCTCACACAGGCACAAGGCTCACAGTTTCACAGAGGCTCCCACAGGCTCACAGAGGCTCACACAGGCACAAAGGCTCACACAGGCACAAAGACTCACAGAGGCTCACAGGCTCACAGGCTCACACATGTACAAAGTCTCCACAGGCACACAGGCTCACAGAGGCACACAGACTCACAGAGGCTCACAGGCTCACACAGGCTCACAGGCTCACACAAGATCACGGACAAGGACAAGTACACAGGAACACAGACTCACACAGGCTCACAGAGGCTCACAGGCTCACACAAGATCACGGACAAGGACAAGTACACAGGAACACAGACTCACACAGGCTCACAGAGGCTCACAGGCTCACAGGCTCACACATGTACAAAGTCTCCCACAGGCACACAGGCTCACACAGGCACACAGACTCACAGAGGCTCACAGGCTCACACAGGCTCACAGGCTCACACAGGCACACAGGCTCACACAATCACACCAACTCACAAAGGCACACAGGCTCACACAGGCACACAGAGTCACATAGGGGCACACAGGCTCACAGACTCACACAGGAACACGCTCACAGACTCATACAGGCACACAGACTCACAGACTCACAGGCTCACACAGGCACACAGAGGCTCACACAGGCTCACAGAGGGCTCACACAGGCACACAGGATCACACAGGCACACACACTCACACAGTCTCACACAGTCTCACACAGGAACACAGGCTCACACAGGCACACACACTCACACAGTCTCACACAGGCACACAGTCTCACACAGGCACACAGACTCACACAGGCACACAACAGGCTCACACAGGCACACACACTCACACAGGCACCAAGGCTCACACAGGCACACACACTCACACAGTCTCACACAGGCACACAGGCTCACAGAGGCACACAGAGTCTCACACAGGCTCACACAGGCACACAGGCTCACACACTCACAGACTCACACAGCTCACACAGGCACACAGTCTCACACAGGCACACAGGCTCACACAGCACACACACTCACACAGTCTCACACAGGCACACAGTCTCACACAGGCACACAGACTCACACAGGGGCACACAGGCTCACAGACTCACATAGGAACACGCTCACAGACTCATACAGGCACACAGACTCACAGACTCACAGGCTCACACAGGCACACAGAGGCTCACACAGGCTCACAGAGGCTCACACACTCACACAGGCACAAGGCTCACACAGGCTCACACACTCACACAGCCACACAGGCACACAGTCTCACACAGGCACACAGTCTCACACAGGCACACTCACACAGCACACAGACTCACACAGGCTCACACACACAGGCACCAAGGCTCACACAGGCACACACACTCACACAGTCTCACACAGGCACACAGTCTCACACAGGCACACAGGCTCACACAGGCTCACAGACTCACACAGGCACACAGGCTCACACAGGCTCACACAGGCACACACACTCACACAGGCACCAAGGCTCACACAGGCACACACACTCACACAGTCTCACACAGGCACACAGGCTCACAGAGGCACACAGAGTCTCACACAGGCTCACACAGGCACAGGCTCACACAGGCACCAAGGCTCACACAGGCACACAGGCTCACACAGGCTCACAGACTCACACAGTCTCACACAGGCACACAGCTCACACAGGCACACAGGCTCACACAGGCACACACACTCACACAGTCTCACACAGGCACACAGTCTCACACAGGCACACAGGCTCACACAGGCACACAGGCTCACACAGGCTCACACAGGCACACACACTCACACAGTCTCACACAGGCACACAGTCTCACACAGGCACACAGGCTCACACAGGCACACACACTCACACACACCAAGGCTCACACAGGCACACACACTCACACAGTCTCACACAGGCACACAGGCTCACAGAGGCACACAGAGTCTCACACAGGCTCACACAGGCTCACAGGCTCACACAGGCACACAGACTCACACAGGCACACAGACTCACACAGGCACACAGACTCACACAGGCTCACACAGCACACCTCACACAGGCACACAGTCTCACACAGGCACACAGACTCACACAGGGGCACACAGGCTCACAGACTCACATAGGAACACGCTCACAGACTCATACAGGCACACAGACTCACAGACTCACAGGCTCACACAGGCACACAGAGGCTCACACAGGCTCACAGAGGCTCACACACTCACACAGGCACCAAGGCTCACACAGGCTCACACACTCACACAGCCTCACACAGGCACACAGTCTCACACAGGCACACAGTCTCACACAGGCACACAGACTCACACAGGCACACAGACTCACACAGGCTCACACACACAGGCACCAAGGCTCACACAGGCACACACACTCACACAGTCTCACACAGGCACACAGCACACAGGCACACAGGCTCACACAGGCTCACAGACTCACACAGGCACACAGGCTCACACAGGCTCACACAGGCACCACACACTCTCACACAGGCACACACACTCACACAGTCTCACACAGGCACACAGGCTCACAGAGGCACACAGAGTCTCACACAGGCTCACAAGGCACCAAGGCTCACACAGGCACACAGGCTCACACAGGCACAAGGCTCACACAGGCACACAGGCTCACACAGGCTCACAGACTCACACAGTCTCAACAGGCACACAGTCTCACACAGGCACACAGGCTCACACAGGCACACACACTCACACAGTCTCACACAGGCACACAGTCTCACACAGGCACACACACACACAGGCACACAGGCTCACACAGGCTCACACAGGCACACACACTCACACAGTCTCACACAGGCACACAGTCTCACACAGGCACACAGGCTCACACAGCACACACACACACAGGCACAAGGCTCACACAGGCACACACACTCACACAGTCTCACACAGGCACACAGGCTCACAGCAGGCACACACACACACACACACACACACAGGCACACAGGCTCACACAGCTCACACAGGCTCACAGGCACACAGTCTCACACAGGCACACAGTCTCACACAGCACACAGACTCACACAGGGGCACACAGGCTCACAGACTCACATAGGAACACGCTCACAGACTCATACAGGCACACAGACTCACAGACTCACACAGTCTTCACACAGGCACACAGTCTCACACAGGCACACAGGGCTCACACAGGCACACAGGCTCACACAGGCTCACACAGGCCACACACTCACACAGCCTCACACAGGCACACAGTCTCACACAGGCACACAGCTCACACAGGCACACACACTCACACAGGCACAAGGCTGACAGGCTCACACATGTACAAAGTCTCACACAGGCACAAAGGCTCACACAGGCTCACAGAGGCTCACACAGGCACCCAGATTCAAAAAGACACAGGCTCACACTAGCACACAGACTCACACAGATTCACAAGCTCAGACATAGGTTCACAAGCTCACACAAGGACACAGACTCACAAGGCACAGGTTCACATCGGCACATAGATTCACACAGATTCACACGCTCAGTCACGGGCTCACAGGCTCACAGAGGCACACAGACTCACACAGGCACACAGATTCAAACAGGTCACAGGCTCACACAGGCTCACAGCTCACAGAGGCACACAGACCTACAAAGACTCAAAAATGCTCAAAGACTCACACAGACACAGAGGCTCATACAGGCAAAATAACTCAAAAGGGATAACACCAACTCACACAGGCACCTAGGTTCACACAGGCACATAGGCCCACACAGATACACACATTCTCACAGACACAGAGGCTCATACAGGCTCACACAGGCCCACAGGCTCACACAGGCACACAGGCTCACACAGGCCACACAGGCTCACACAGGCACACAGAGGCTCACACAGGCTCACACAGGCACAGGCACAGAGGCACACACATTCTCACAGGCACACAGGCACACAGAGGCTCACACAGGCACACAGGCTCACAGGCTCACACAGGACAGGCTCACACAGGCTCACAGAGGCCACAGGCAGGGGCACACAGGCTCACAGACTCACACAGGAACACGCTCACAGACTCATACAGGCACACAGACTCACAGACTCACAGGCTCACACAGGCACACAGGCTCACACAGGCACCAGACTGACACAGGCACCCAGACTGACACAGGCACACAGGCTCACACAGGCTCACACAGGCACACACACTCACACAGTCTTACACAGGCACACAGACTCACACAGGCACACAGACTCACACAGGCTCACACACTCACACAGTCTCACACAGGCACACAGACTCACACAGGCACAAAGGCTCACACAGGAACATGCTCACAGACTCATACAGGCACACAGACTCACAGACTCACAAGCTCACACAGGCACACAGAGGCTCACACAGGCACACACAGGCTCACAGGTTCACACAGACACACAGGCACACAGAGGCTCACACAGGCTCACAGGCTCACACAGACACATAGGAACACAGGTTTACACAGGCTCACACAGGAACACAGACACACAGGAACACAGGCTAACATGGGCACACACTCACAGAGGCTCACAGAGGAACACCAGCTCTCAAGACACAGGCTCACAGAGCCAGAGAGTCCCACAAACACTCACCTAGGCTCACACAACACATACATACACAGGCTGACAGTCTCACAGAGGCACACAGGCTCACAGAGGCACACAGGCTCACAGAGGCACACAGGACACACAACACAGGCTAACACAGGCACACACTCATAGAGGCTCACAGAGGAACACCAGCTCACAAGACACAGGCTCACAGAGGCACACAGACCTACACAGACTCACAGGCTCATAGGCTCACAGGCTCACACATGTACAAAGTCTCACACAGGCACAAGGCTCACAGTTTCACAGAGGCTCCCACAGGCTCACAGAGGCTCACACAGGCACAAAGGCTCACACACAGGCACAAAGACTCACAGAGGCTCACAGGCTCACAGGCTCACACATGTACAAAGTCTCCCACAGGCACACAGGCTCACAGAGGCACACAGACTCACAGCTCACAGGCTCTCACACAGGCTCACAGGCTCACACAAGATCACGGACAAGGACAAGTACACAGGAACACAGACTCACACAGGCTCACAGAGGCTCACAGGCTCACACAAGATCACGGACAAGACAAGTACACAGGAACACAGACTCACACAGGCTCACAGAGGCTCACAGGCTCACAGGCTCACACATGTACAAAGTCTCCCACAGGCACACAGGCTCACAGGCACACACAGACTCACAGAGGCTCACAGGCTCACACAGGCTCACAGGCTCACACAGGCACACAGGCTCACACAATCACACCAACTCACAAAGGCACACAGGCTCACACAGGCACACAGAGTCACATAGGGGCACACAGGCTCACAGACTCACACAGGAACACGCTCACAGACTCATACAGGCACACAGACACAGACTCACACTCACACAGGCACACAGAGGCTCACACAGGCTCACAGAGGCTCACAACAGGGCACACAGGATCACACAGGCACACACACTCACACAGTCTCACACAGTCTCACACAGGAACACAGGCTCACACAGGCACACACACTCACACAGTCTCACACAGCCACACAGTCTCACACAGGCACACAGACTCACACAGGCACACAGGCTCACACAGGCTCACACAGGCACACACACTCACACAGGCACCAAGGCTCACACAGGCACACACACTCACACAGTCTCACACAGGCACACAGGCTCACAGAGGCACACAGAGTCTCACACAGGCTCACACAGGCACACAGGCTCACACAGGCTCACAGACTCACACAGTCACACAGGCACACAGTCTCACACAGGCACACAGGCTCACACAGGCACACACACTCACACAGTCTCACACAGGCACACAGTCTCACACAGGCACACAGACTCACACAGGGGCACACAGGCTCACAGACTCACATAGGAACACGCTCACAGACTCATACAGGCACACAGACTCACAGACTCACAGGCTCACACAGGCACACAGAGGCTCACACAGGCTCACAGAGGCTCACACACTCACACAGGCACCAAGGCTCACACAGGCTCACACACTCACACAGCCTCACACAGGCACACAGTCTCACACAGGCACACAGTCTCACACAGGCACACAGACTCACACAGGCACACAGACTCACACAGGCTCACACACACACAGCACCAAGGCTCACACAGGCACACACACTCACACAGTCTCACACAGGCACACAAGTCTCACACAAGGCACACAGGCTCACACAGGCTCACACAGCACACACTCACACACACACACAGGCACACACACTCACAAGGCACCAGGCTCACACAGGCACACACACACACTCACAGGCTCACAGGCACACAGAGCACACAAGGCTCACACAGGCTCACAGGCTCACACAGGCACACACACAGGCACACAGGGCTCCACACAGGCACTCAGCTCACACAGCACACAGCTCACACAGGAGGCTCACACAGGCACACACACTCACACAGCTCACACAGGCACACAGTCTCACACAGGCACACAGGTCACACAGGCACACAGCTCACACAGCTCACACAGGCACACACACTCACACAGTCTCACACAGGCACACAGGCTCACACGCACACAGGCTCACACAGGCACACACACTCACACAGGCACCACACAGGCACACACACTCACACAGTCTCACACAGCACACAGGCTCACAGAGGCACACAGAGTCTCACACAGGCTCACACAGGC
This sequence comes from Capra hircus, assembly GCF_001704415.2. Classification (NCBI taxonomy): domain Eukaryota; kingdom Metazoa; phylum Chordata; class Mammalia; order Artiodactyla; family Bovidae; genus Capra; species Capra hircus. The sequence goes on along the minus strand of NW_017213959.1, from coordinate 6,909 downwards.
TCACAGGCTCACACAGGCACACAGACTCACAGGCACACAGACTCACACAGGCACACAGACTTCACACAGGCTCACACAGGCACACAGCTCACACACAGGCACACAGTCTCACACAGGCACACAGACTCACACAGGGCACACAGGCTCACAGACTCACATAGGAACACGCTCACAGAGACTCATACAGGCACACAGACTCACAGACTCACAGGCTCACACAGGCACACAGAGGCTCACACAGGCTCACAGAGGCTCACACACTCACACAGGCACCAAGGCTCACACAGGCTCACACACTCAGACACAGCCTCACACAGGCACACAGTCTCACACAGGCACACAGTCTCACACAGGCACACAGACTCACACAGGCACACAGACTCACACAGGCTCACACACAACAGGCACCAAGGCTCACACAGGCACACACACTCACACAGTCTCACACAGGCACACAGTCTCACACAGGCACACAGGCTCACACAGGTCACAGACTCACACAGGCACACACACACTCTCACACAGGCACAAGGCTCACACAGGCACACACACTCACACAGTCTCACACAGGCACACAGGCTCACAGAGGCACACAGAGCTCACACAGGCTCACACACAGGCACAAGGCTCACACAGGCACAAGGCTCACACAGGCACAAGGCTCACACACACGCTCACACAGGCTCACAGACTCACACAGTCTCACACAGGCACACAGTCTCACACAGGCACACAGGCTCACACAGGCACACACACTCACACAGTCTCACACAGGCACACTCTCACACAGGCACATCTCACACAGCACACAGGCACACACACACACAGTCTCACACAGGCACACAGTCTCACACAGGCACACAGGCTCACACAGGCACACACACTCACACAGGCACCAAGGCTCACACAGGCACACACACTCACACAGTCTCACACAGGCACACAGGCTCACAGAGGCACACAGAGTCTCACACAGGCTCACACAGGCTCACAGGCTCACACAGGCACACAGACTCACACAGGCACACAGACTCACACAGGCACACAGACTCACAGGCTGCACACAGCTCACACAGGCACACAGTCTCACACAGGCACACAGACTCACACAGGGGCACACAGGCTCACAGACTCATAGGAACACGCTCACAGACTTCATACAGGCACACAGACTCACAGACCTCACAGGCTCACACAGGCACACAGAGGCTCACACAGGCTCACACTCACACGCACACAGGCACAAGGCTCAACAGGCTCACACACTCACACAGCCTCACACAGGCACACAGTCTCACCAGGCAGCACAGTCTCACACAAGGCACACAGACTCACACAGGCACACAGGCTGACAGGCTCACACATGTAGTCTCACAGGCACAAAGGCTCACACAGGCTCACAGAGGCTCACACAGGCACCCAGATTCAAAAGAACAGGCTCACACTAGCACACAGACTCACACAGATTCACAAGCTCAGACATAGGTTCACAAGCTCACACAAGGACACAGACTCACAAGGCACAGGTTCACATCGGCACATAGATTCACACAGATTCACACGCTCAGTCACGGGCTCACAGGCTCACAGAGGCACACAGACTCACACAGGCACACAGATTCAAACAGGCTCACAGGCTCACACAGGCTCACAGCTCACAGAGGCACACAGACCTACAAAGACTCAAAAATGCTCAAAGACTCACACAGACACAGAGGCTCATACAGGCAAAATAACTCAAAAGGGATAACACCAACTCACACAGGCACCTAGGTTCACACAGGCACATAGGCCCACACAGATACACACATTCTCACAGACACAGAGGCTCATAAGGCTCACACAGGCCCACAGGCTCACACAGGCACAACAGGCTCACAGGCACACAGATCACACAGGCTCACACAGGCACACAGGCTCACAGAGGCACACACATTCTCACAGGCACACAGGCACACAGAGGCTCACACAGGCACACAGGCTCACAGAGGCTCACACAGGCACACAGGCTCACACAGGCTCACAGAGGCTCACACAGGCACACAGGGGCACACAGGCTCACAGACTCACACAGGAACACGCTCACAGACTCATACAGGCACACAGACTCACAGACTCACAGGCTCACACAGGCACACAGGCTCACACAGGCACCCAGACTGACACAGGCACCCAGACTGACACAGGCACACAGGCTCACACAGGCTCACACAGGCACACACACTCACACAGTCTTACACAGGCACACAGACTCACACAGGCACACAGACTCACACAGGCTCACACACTCACACAGTCTCACACAGGCACACAGACTCACACAGGCACAAAGGCTCACACAGGAACATGCTCACAGACTCATACAGGCACACAGACTCACGCAGACTCACAAGCTCACACAGGCACACAGAGGGCTCACACAGGCACACACAGGCTCACAGGTTCACACAGACACACAGGCACACAGAGGCTCACACAGGCTCACAGGCTCACACAGACACATAGGAACACAGGTTTACACAGGCTCACACAGGAACACAGACACACAGGAAACACAGGCTAACATGGGCACACACTCACAGAGGCTCACAGAGGAACACCAGCTCTCAAGACACAGGCTCACAGAGCCAGAGAGTCCCACAAACACTCACCTAGGCTCACACAACACATACATACACAGGCTGACAGTCTCACAGAGGCACACAGGCTCACAGAGGCACACAGGCTCACAGAGGCACACAGGCTCACACAGGAACACAGGCTAACACACAGGCACACACTCATAGAGGCTCACAGAGGAACACCAGCTCACAAGACACAGGCTCACAGAGGCACACAGACCTACACAGACTCACAGGCTCATAGGCTCACAGGCTCACACATGTACAAAGTCTCACACAGGCACAAGGCTCACAGTTTCACAGAGGCTCCACAGGCTCACAGAGGCTCACACAGGCACAAAGGCTCACACAGGCACAAAGACTCACAGAGGCTCACAGGCTCACAGGCTCACACATGTACAAAGTCTCCCACAGGCACACAGGCTCACAGAGGCACACAGACTCACAGAGGCTCACAGGCTCACACAGGCTCACAGGCTCACACAAGATCACGGACAAGGACAAGTACACAGGAACACAGACTCACACAGGCTCACAGAGGCTCACAGGCTCACACAAGATCACGGACAAGGACAAGTACACAGGAACACAGACTCACACAGGCTCACAGAGGCTCACAGGCTCACAGGCTCACACATGTACAAAGTCTCCCACAGGCACACAGGCTCACACAGGCACACAGACTCACAGAGGCTCACAGGCTCACACAGGCTCACAGGCTCACACAGGCACACAGGCTCACACAATCACACCAACTCACAAAGGCACACAGGCTCACACAGGCACACAGAGTCACATAGGGGCACACAGGCTCACAGACTCACACAGGAACACGCTCACAGACTCATACAGGCACACAGACTCACAGACTCACAGGCTCACACAGGCACACAGAGGCTCACACAGGCTCACAGAGGCTCACACAGGCACACAGGATCACACAGGCACACACACTCACACAGTCTCACACAGTCTCACACAGGAACACAGGCTCACACAGGCACACACACTCACACAGTCTCACACAGGCACACAGTCTCACACAGGCACACAGACTCACACAGGCACACAGGCTCACACAGGCTCACACAGGCACACACACTCACACAGGCCCAAGGCTCACACACACACTCACACAGTCTCACACAGCACACAGGCTCAACAGAGGCACACAGAGTCTCACACAGGCTCACACAGCACAACAGGCTCACACAGGCAGACTCACACAGGCTCACACAGGCACAAGTCTCACACAGGCACACAGGCTCACACAGGCACACAGTCTCACACAGGCACACAGTCTCACACAGGCACTCACACAGGGGCACACAGGCTCACAGACTCACATAGGAACACGCTCACAGACTCATACAGGCACACAGACTCACAGACTCACAGGCTCACACAGGCACACAGAGGCTCACACAGGCTCACAGAGGCTCACACACTCACACACAGGCACCAAGGCTCACACAGGCTCACACACTCACACAGCCTCACACAGGCACACAGTCTCACACAGGCACACAGTCTCACACAGTACAGACTCACACAGGCACACAGACTCACACAGGCTCACACACACAGGCACCAAGGCTCACACAGGCACACACACTCACACAGTCTCACACAGGCACACAAGTCTCACACAGGCACACAGGCTCACACAGGCTCACAGACTCACAACGGCCACACTCACACAGGCTCACACAGGCACACACACTCACACAGGCACACCAAGGCTCACACAGGCACACACACTCACACAGTCTCACACAGGCACACAGGCTCACAGAGGCACACAGAGTCTCACAGGCTCACACAGGCTCACTCACACAGGCTCACACAGGCACACAGGCTCACACAGGCTCACAGACTCACACAGTCTCACACAGGCACACAGTCACACAGGCACACAGGCTCACACAGGCACACACACTCACACAGTCTCACACAGGCACACAGTCTCACACAGGCACTCACACAGGCACACAGGCTCACACAGGCTCACACAGGCACACACACACACTCTCACACAGGCACACAGTCTCACACAGGCACACAGGCTCACACAGCACACACACTCACACAGGCACCAAGGCTCACACAGGCACACACACTCACACAGTCTCACACAGGCACACAGGCTCACAGAGGCACACAGAGTCTCACACAGGCTCACAGGGCTCACACACAGGCACACAGACTCACACAGGCACACAGACTCACACAGGCACACAGACTCACACAGGCTCACACAGGCACACAGTCTCACACAGGCACACAGTCTCACACAGGCACACAGACTCACACAGGGGCACACAGGCTCACAGACTCACATAGGAACACACGCTCACAGACTCATACAGGCACACAGACAACTCACAGACTCACAGGCTCACACAGGCACACAGAGGCTCACACACACTCACACACTCACACAGGCACCAAGGCTCACACAGGCTCACACACTCACACAGCCTCACACAGGCACACAGTCTCACACAGGCACACAGTCTCACACAGGCACACAGACTCACACAGGACACAGACTCACACAGGCTCACACACACAGGCACCAAGGCTCACACAGGCACACACACTCACACAGTCTCACACAGGCACACAGTCTCACACAGGCACACAGGCTCACACAGGCTCACAGACTCACACAGGCACACAGGCTCACACAGGCTCACACAGGCACACACTCACACAGGCACCAAGGCTCACACAGGCACACACACTCACACAGTCTCACACAGGCACACAGGCTCACAGAGCACACAGAGTCTCACACAGGCTCACACACACTCACACAGGCACACAGGCTCACACAGGCACAAGGCTCACACAGGCACACAGGCTCACACAGGCTCACAGACTCACAGTCTCACACAGGCACACAGTCTCACACAGGCTCACACAGCACACACACTCACACAGGCACACACAGTCTCACACAGGCACACAGGCTCACACAGGCTCACACAGGCTCACACAGGCACACACACTCACACAGTCTCACACAGGCACACAGTCACACAGGCACACAGGCTCACACAGGCACACACACTCACACAGGCACCAAGGCTCACACACAGGCACACACACTCACACAGTCTCACACAGGCACACAGGCTCTCTCACACAGGCTCACAGGCACAGGCAGCACAGGCACACAGACTCACACAGGCACACAGGGCACACAGCACAGGCTCACACAGGCACACAGTCTCACACAGGCACACAGTCTCACACAGGCACTCACACAGGGGCACACAGGCTCACAGACTCACACACCAGGCACAGACTCACAGACTCACAGGCTCACACAGGCACACACTCACACAGGCTCACAGAGGCTCACACACTCACACAGGCACCAACAGGCTCACACAGGCTCACACACACACAGCCTCACACACACACAGTCCACACAGGCACACAGTCTCACACAGGCACACAGACTCACACAGGCACACAGACTCACACAGGCTCACACACACAGGCACCACTCACACAGGCACACAGCACTCACACAGTCTCACACAGGCACACAGTCTCACACAGGCACACAGGCTCACACAGGCTCACACTCACACAGGCACACAGGCTCACACAGGCTCACACAGGCACACACACTCACACAGGCACCAAAGGCTCACACAGGCACACACACTCACACAGTCTCACACAGGCACACAGGCTCACAGAGGCACACAGAGTCTCACAGGCTCACACAGGCACAAGGCTCACACAGGCACACAGGCTCACACACAGGCTCACAGGGCACTCTCACACAGTCACACAGGCACACAGGCTCACACAGGCTCACACAGGCAGGCTCACACAGGCACAGTCCACACAAGCACACTTCACAGTCTCACACAGGCACACAGTCTCACACAGGCACACAGGCTCACACAGGCACACACACACACAGTCACAGGCTCACTCACACAGCACACAGCTCACACAGGCACAACACTCACACACTCACTCACACAGGCACACAGGCTCACACAGGCACACACACTCACACAGTCTCACACAGGCACACAGTCTCACACAGGCACACAGGCTCACACAGGCCACACAACACAGGCCACACACTCACACAGTCTCCACACAGGCACACAGGCTCACACAGTCTCACACAGGCACACAGGCTCACACAGGCACACAGGCTCACAGCAGACACAGGCTCACAGAGACACCAGGCTCACAGAGACACCCAGGCTCACAGAGACACACAGGCTCACAGGGGCACACAAGCACACAGGCT
>NW_017213958.1:0-15112 GCF_001704415.2 Capra hircus | reverse complement strand
TGCTGATCATTGCAAAGACATTCCTAGCTGATAGCGGGAGTGCCCCTGAAGAAGCAAGCAGTGGGAGTGTGTTTGACACGACTGTGTGCCTTCCTGGCCTCAGCTCCACAAGGGGCCTTTCCTCTCGAAGTAGGCCCCATGTCCCCTTGGGGAGGGTGTCATGCCTCTTTTCTCCTCACTGCCAAAGGGTGGAGCCAAGCTCGCTCTGTCAGAGGTACAAAAACAGGCAATTGAATGGATTTTCAAGCTCTTGCTAGGCTGCACCCTTTCAGGGCCCACTTTACTGAAACAGGTGCTCTGTGGCCCCTGGTTGGGTATGCAGGTTCACAAACAGGGTGAGATCCTGTCCAAGCCAAGAATTTTCCTGAAAGACCTAGGCTCACTAGAGCTCTCCTCCAGAGCAAAGGGGATAGAGGAGATGTATGGAGGAGTCTTTGCCTTTCCCTGTGAGTGTGGGGCTAGTCCCTACGGCCCCAAGCTCAGGGATAACTGCCTCTAAGAAAGGAATGGCAAGAAGCACTATTCTTGGAGGTTGGGACAGGGAGTTCGCAGCATGTGGGGAAAGAAAGACTTCTTCGGGGAAGAAGAGGCAACCACCGGGGGTGTGTTTGCAAGCCTCTATTTGGAAGGAACAGGTTTGCTTATACAACTCAAGACCTCCAGATCTGCTCAGAGGACTGAAGTTCCAGAGACAGGGCCATGTATCTCCCCTTCCCTTTGAGATCCTTGCAAAGACATTCCTAGCAGATCGTGGGAGTGCCCATGAAGAAGCAAGCAGCGGGAGTGTGCTTGACATCACTGGCTGCCTACCTGGGCTCAGCTCCTCAAGGGGCCTTTCTCTCCTGGTAGGCCCTATGTCCCCTTTGGGAGAGGGTGGTGCCCTCTTCCCTCCACACTGCCAAAGGGTGGAGGTGGAGCAAACTCGTTCTCTCCGAGGTAAAAAAAAAAAGACAAATTGGATGGATTTTTAAGCTCTTGCTATGCTGCACCCCTCCAGGACCCACTCGAGCAAAACAGGTGCCTGTGGCCCCTAGGTCGGGTATGCAGGTTCACACACCGGGTGGGATCCCGTCAAAGCCAAGAATTTTCCTGACAGACCTAGGCTCACTAGAGCTCTCCTCCAGAGGAAAGGGGACAGAAAAGACGTGTGTGTGGAGGTGGCTCTGCCTTTCCAGGTCCCAATCTCAGGGATAACTGCCCCTAAGAAAGGAACTGCTGCTGCTGCTGCTGCTAAGTTGCTTCAGTCGTGTTCGACTCTGTGCGACGCCATAGACGGTAGCCCACTAGGCTCCCCCGTCCCTGGGATTCTCCAGGCAAGAACAGTAAGTGGGTTGCCATTGCCTTCTCCAATGCATGAAAGTGAAAATGAAAGTGCAGTCGCTCAGTCGTGTCCGACCCTCAGCGACCCCACGGACTGCAGCCTACCAGGCTTCTCCGTCCATAGGATTTTCTGAAAGGAACTGCAAGAAGCGCTTTTCCAGGAGGCTGGGAAAGGGTGTTCGCAGGATGTGGGGAAAGAGAGCCTCCTTCGGGGAAGAATAGGCGGCCACTTGTTTTGTGTTGCAAACCTCTATTTGGAAGGAACAGGTTAGCTTATACAAAGGGAGACCTCCAGATCTGCTCAGAGGACCAAAGTTGCAGAGGCAGGTCGGTGTATTTTCCCTTCACTTTGCGATCCTTGCAAAGACATTCCTTGCTGATAGATGATTCAGCAAGGGCCTTTGAGACTGTTGTTTTCTTTCCTAGGTTCAAAGATTCCTTCAGTTCCTAATATAGATATCCTAGAAATTATCTGACCTCCGTGAAAATCTGATATGTCCTGGTCAAATGCTGTCAGTTATAATTCCAGTTATCATATTAAAGCATTTCAAGTCGCAGCAGTGACCAGATTACATTGTCAATTTCTATTTAATCAGGTTTTAACCATGTCCTCTATGGTTTCACACTGATGCCTTTGCAGAAATACTGCTACTTCAAGATATATGGAATATACTTTTTTTAAGCTTACCGATAATTTGTTTGTTTGTTTGTTTGTTTGTCTTCTGGTAAGCTGGTACCAGATGGAATTTAGTCTCCTCTCTAGGTTAAGAGAACAAAGTTTTCTTAGAATGCAATTTTTGATAACAGACTATGGATTTCTTTACCTTTCATTGATTTATAATTGTTTTCATCATCTGTTTTTTTACTTCGGTAAAGTAAATAAGCCTTATTTAAGATTTTGGTACATGTAGGATGGACTAAGCTTTCCCCACTCTTGCAAGTTCCCTTAACCCTTCAGATTCTTCTCGTGGGACCAAGATCTCACTTTCCTCCAGAGGGACAATCCAAGCTTTTTATTAGTTGATCTGCCCCTGACATCAGAGTCCATTTGAGCACGAGTTGGCCTATAATTTAGGCATGAAACTATGACTACATAAAGAAAAGGTGACTTTATGATTCAGGGATGGCCATGATATGCCTTGCACTTCAGAGAAAATGGGTTAAAATGATTTTTTTTTCTTCAAAACTGCACAGCCAGTTCTTTCAGCATATGCAATTGAAAACATCTAGTCATTAGGTCAGTTTTCATTCCAATCCCAAAGAAAGGCAATGACAAAGAATATTCAAGCTGCTGCACAATTGCACTCATCTCACACACTAGTAAAGTAATGCTCAAAATTCTCCAAGTTCACATGAACTGTGAACTTCCAAATGTTCAAGAGGGATTTAAAACATGCAGAGAAACCAGAGATCAAACTGCCAACATCCACTGGATCATTGAAAAAGCAAGAGAGTTCCAGAAAAAAAGACATCTATTTCTGCTTTATTGACTATGCCAAAGCCTTTGACTGTGTGGATCACAATAAACTGGGAAAAATTCTGAAAGAGATGGGAATACCAGACCACCTGACCTGTCTCTTGAGAAACCTGTATGCAGGTCAGGAAGAAACAGTTCGAACTGGACATGGAACAACAGACTGGTTCTAAATAGGAAAAGGAATATGTCAAGGCAGTGTATTGTCACCCTGCTTATTTAACTTATATGCAGAGTACATCATGAGAAACACTGGGCTGGAGGAAGCACACGCTGGAATCCAGATTGCTGGGAGAAATATCAAGAATCTCAGATATGCAGATGACACCACCCTTATGGCAGAAAGTGAAGAAGAACTAAAGAGTCTCCTGATGAAAGTGAAAGAGGAGAGTGAAAAAGTTAGCTTAAAGCTCAGCATTCAGAAAACTAAAATCATTGCATCCAGTCTCATCACTTCATGGCAAATAGATGGGAAAACATTGGAAACAGCAGCAGACTATTTTGGGGGGCTTGGAAATCACTGCAGGTGATGTCTGCCTCCATGAACTTAAAACGTATTTATGACTTGGAAGAAAAGTGATGACCAAACTAGACAGCATATTAAAAAGCCGAGACGTTGCTTTGCCAACAAAGATCCATCCAGTCAAGGCTATGGTTTTTCCATATGTCATGGATGGATATGAAAGATGTACTATAAAGAAAGTGACAGCTGAAAATTGGATGCTTTTGAACTGTGGTGTTGGAGAAGATGCTTGTAGGTCGCTTAGACTACAAGGAGACGCAACCACTCCATCCTAAAGGAAATCAGGTCTGAATATACATTGGAAGGACTAATACTGAACCTGAAACTCCAATACTTTGGCCACTTGATGTGAAGAGCTGACTCACTTGGAAGTTGCTTTGATTTGCCTGTGAGTGTGGGAGCCCTCCCTGGGCAAAGGGCCTCAGGGGTCATTGCCACTGAATCACGACCTCCAAGCAAGCGCATTCCAGCTGTGTGACATTCAGGAAGCAGGAGACTGGGAAAACTATCTTCCTTAGAGGAAGGAAAGTCATCCACAGAGAGTGTGTTTTCAGGCCTCTCTTTGCAGCAAGTGTTTTGCTTCTCAGACATCAGAGCTGCAGGCTTGCTCTGAGGGCCTCAATTGCAGAGTCAGGGCTGTGTGTCTCACTGCACTTTCCAAGCATTGCAGACACATTCCTAGGTTGGAGCAGTGCTTCCCATGAGAAAGAAGCCTCGGGAGTGTGTCTGAGCGGGCTGAGTGCCATGCTAGGGTCACCTAGTCGAGGGCACCTTGCACATCCAATGGGCCCCAGGCGAGTAGCTATGGACCGGCCCTTCGGTTGAGACATCCCAAAGCAGGGAACAAAGCTAGCTCTGTCAGAAGGAGGAAAACAGCAATGGGATGGATTTTCAAGCAGTTGCTAAGTCACACCACGTTAGGGCTCCCCGGGAAAGAAATGCGAATTTTGGCCTCTAGGCCCAGTATCCAGATGTGTGCACAGGATATTTTCCCCACAGGATTCAAGAATGTTCCAGACAGACCTAAGCTCACTAGCTCTCTCCTGCAGAGGAAATGAAATATTGTTGCTGAACCACGAAAAGATGCTGGGATTCTTGGCTTATGGAGGAGAAGAATTCAATCCAGGGCCCAAGACGAGGCTTGATTGCTCAGAGCTTTTGTGCAATAGAGTTTTATTAAAGGAGAAAGGAGATAGAGAAAGCTTCTGACAGAGACATCACAAGGGGCAGAAAGCGTACCCCCTTGCTAGTGTTAGTAATGGAGTTATATACTCTCCAATAAGTTATGACAACGAACAAAAGAATGTCTGGAGGTTGTAAAGACTCACTAGACCTACTCCCATAATTGACATTTTAAGATAACAGGATTAGCCAGAAGGTTTTTTCCAGAGACCGTCCTCAAGAAGGATGCATGATTGTTATATAATCCTAAGGAATGTAGAGGGAAAAACAGTTTGTCCTTCCTTCCTCCTTGAGAATTCTAGACCCCTCTCTCCTTGGGGACCCTTGAACTTCTTATAAACCTGCCTTGGCAATGACTCTCTCAAAAACATGATTGAACAGCTGTTTGGAGCTTCCTTTGACTTTCCCTGGGAGGGAGGGAGCCCTCCCTGAGCACAGGGCCTCAGGGGCCATGGCCAATGAAAAATAATCTCCCAGCAAGTGCTTTTCAGCCCTGTGTGACTCTCAGCCCACAGGAGGCTGAGAAAACTCTCTTCCTTGGAGGAAGGAAAGGCAGCCCAAGAGTGTGTTTTCAGGCCTGTATCTTGCAGCAAGTGTTTGGCTTGTTAGACAGAAGACCTGCAGGCCTGTTCCAACAGACTCAATGCCAGAATCAGGGCCTTGTGTCTCCCTGCAGTTTCCTGGCCTTGCAAACACATTCCTAGGTGAGAGCAGTCCTGCCCATGGGGAAGCAGGCTGCGGGAGTGTGTCTGAGGGGGCCAGGTGTCATGCTGAGGTCACCTGGTCGAGGGCACCTTGCACCTCCAATGGACCCCAGGAAAGGAGTTGCAGGCCACCACCTTGCTTCTGAAATCCCCAAATGGGGAGCAAAGCTCGCTCTGTCAGAGGGAAGAAAACAGCAACAGGATGGATTTTCAAGCAGTTGCTAGGCTGTACTGCGTTAGGGCTCCAAGGAAGGAAAATGCGAATTTTAGCCCCTACGACTGGTATCCAGGTGGGCTCCCAGGATGATTTCCCCGCAGGATCCAAGAACGTTCCAGACAGACCTGGGCTCACTAGCTCCCTCCTGCAGAGGAAACATGAGAGAACAGCTGTTTGGAGGTTGCTTTGACTTCCCCTGGGAGGGTAGGATCCCTCCCTGGGTGCAGGGCCTCAGGGGCCATTGCCGCTGAGAAATGCCCTGGAAGCCAGACCTTTCCAGCCTTGTATGACTCAGCACGGAGGAGACTGGAAAAGCTCTCTTCCTTGGAGGAAGGAAAGGCAGCCCCAGAGAGTGTGTTTTCACACCTGTATCTTGCAGCAAGTGTTTGGCGTCTCAGACGTCAGACCTCCAGGCCTGCTCCAACGGCCTCAGTTCCAGAGTCAGGGCCGTGTGTCTCCCTGCATTTTCTGAGCCTTGGGAACACATTCCTAGGTCAGAACAGTCCTGCCCATGGGGAAGGAGGCTGCGGGAGTGTGTCTGAGGGGGTCGGGTGCCATGCTGGGGTCCAATAGACCCGGTACCTCCAATAGACCCCAGGACAACAGCGGTGGGGCTCCCCCTGGCTTCCGAAATGCCAAAGCGAGAAGCAAAGCTAGCTCTATCAGAAGGAAGAAAAGAGCAATCGGATGGATGTTCAGGCTGTTGCTGGGCCGCACCACTTCAGGGTCCCCCCCGAGAGGAACAGGCGCCCTGTGGCCCCTAGGTCCGATATGCAGGTTAACACACAGGGTGTGTCCCCATAGGAGCCAAGAATTTTCCTGACAGACCTAGGCTCACTAGAGCTCTCCTACAGGGCAAAAGGGGTAGAACAGACTGTGGATGTGACTCTGCCTTTCCCAGCGAGCATGGGGCCCTCCCTACGGCCCCGGGCTCCAGGGAAAATTGTCCTTGAAAAATGACCTCCAAGAAGCACTTTTTCAGCAGGCTGGGATGCAGAGTTCACAGGATGCGGGGAAAGTGATCGTCCTTCAGGGAAGAAGAGGCAGCCACCCAGTGTGTGTTTGCAAGCCTGTATTTGGAAGAAACTGGTTAGCTCCTTCAAGGGGAGACCTCCAGGTCTGCTCAGAGGACCGAAATTCCAGAGGCAGCACCATGCATCTCCCCTGTCCTTTCTGAGCCTTGGAAAGACATGCCTAGCTTATAGCGGTATTGCTCATGAAGAAGCAGGATGCAGGAATGTGTCAGACATGACTGGGTGCCTTCCTGGGTTCAGCTCCGTGAGGGGCCTTTCCACTCAAAGTAGGTCCCATGCCTCCTTGGGGAGGAAGTGGGGCCCGCTTGCCTCCAAATTGCCAAAGGCTGGAACAAAGCTAGTTCTATCAGAGGTAAGAAAAGAGCAATTGGATGGATGTGGAAGCTGTTGCTGGGCCGCACTGCTTCAGGCCCCCCACCCCTCCGCCCCCGAGAGAAACAGGCGCCCTGTGGCCCCTAGGTCCTGGATGCAGTTTCACACATAGAATGTGTCCCCATAGGAGCCAAGAATTTTCCTGACAGACCTAGGCTCACTAGAGCTCTCCTACAGAGCAAAGGGGATGGGACAGATGTGTGGCTGTGGCTCTGCCTTTCCCTGGGAGTGTGGAGCCGCTCCCTATGGCCCCGGGCTCCAGGGGAAGTTGCCCCTGAATAATGACCTCCAAGAAGCGCTTTTCCAACTGGCTGAGACGTGGAGTTCTCAGGATGCAGGGAAAGCGAGTGTCCTTCGGGGAAGCAAAGGCAGTCACCTGTTATCATGACTTACTAGAATAGTAGGTACCTTCTCCGGTTGGGCAGAGGCCTTCCCTACCTGATCTGAAAAAGAAAATGAAGTAGCTCGCTGATTTGAGAAATAATTCCCAGACTTGGGTTTCCAACCAGTATAGAATCCGACAATGGCCCTGTCTTTGTAGCCGCGTTAATTAACAGGTATGTGAAGCTCTAAATATCAGTGGAAATTACATACAGCATATAGGCCCCAGTGTTCTGGAATGGTGGAAAGAAACAACCAAACTCTTGAAGAGACACTTTCAAAATGGATCATAGAGACTGACTGTACGTGGATGGGCTTGCTTCCGGCAGACTTACTCATATTACGGGTAACCGCACGTTCCCACAGTTGTTGTCCTTATGAAATTTTCTATGGGAGACCCCCTCCCACAGTGAGGCAGGTGTTAGCAGATTTGCCACAAGTAAGGGGGTGGGATTTCACAGCAGATGGAACAATTAGGTAAGGTAATAAATCAGGTAACTAAGTTTGTATAAAAAAGAATATCATTCCCCCTTGAGGAACAGATTCATGAATTTGTGCTCAGTGATCAGGTGTGGCTCAATGACTGGAAACACAATTCCTTGGCCTGACATCGGAAAGGTCCTTTTACTGTTGTTTTAGCTACAATTCTGAAAGAGATGGGAATACCAGACCACCTAACCTGCCTCTTGAGAAATCTGGATGAAGGTCAGGAAGCAACAGTTAGAGCAGGACATGGAACAACAGACTGGTTCCAAAAAGGAAAAGGAGTATGTCAAGGCTGTATATTGTCACCCTGTTTATTTAACTTCTATGCAGAGTACATCATGAAAAATGCTGGGATGGAAGATACATAAGCTGGAATCAAGATTGCCGGTAGAAATATCAATCAACTTAGATATGCAGATGACACCACCATTATGGCAGAACGTGAAGAGGAACGGGTATGTCGGGGAACTTCTTGAGTTGCAGCAAGGGTGTGAAGGACCCATTGGAAGTTCCAGAGGTTAGGTGTGATTAGTCTCGAGATGCCTCAGCGGAAATGGGCCTCATGTCGCCTGGAACGGAGAGGCTCCTGGATATTCCCGAGTTTCAGCAGGTGCTCTCGAGTTACGACAGGGATTCAGGGACCCGCTCTGGCGGCCGCAGGAAAGGCCAGTTATCATGCGTGTTGCTAGGGGGCCTCTCGTGATTCCTCTCCCGTCGATGCCGGGGCCTAAGACCTTGTGTGGAGTCGGGGCCGGAAGCTGAGGATTCCTCTCCAGTGCTGACATGGATTTTGGGGTACTTCTGGAGTCTCCACAAAGGAGTCGGGCCTCGTCTCGAGTGGGGGCATGAGCGTGCCCTTTCCTCCCATGCTGTAGCAGCAGTGTCACGCTTCCCCTTGCGTGGACCAAGGGATCTGTGGCTTTCCCTCGAGTCTTTCCCACGAGGCTTTCCCACAGGGCTGTCCCACGTGTCACGGTGGTGTGAGTCGATCCTCGGCATGAAAGCCAAGGCAGTGCAGGGAAAACAGGTTCCTGTGGAACGGACTGAGATATCTGGGGGAGACTTGGAATGGTGGCACGACCCTGCATTTCCTCTTCCCTTTCCTTTGGAGAGCGCCTCCTCTTGAGATGCGATGGGAATGCCGGGAATTCTTTCCCGACCAAGCAGGGAAAGGATCCGTCCTCTCGAGTTATGAGCCGGAAACGGAGCTCCTCTGGACGTGGCCGGGACCCTCGTGCTTCCTCTTGAGTGGAAACGGGTATGTCGGGGAACTTCTTGAGTTGCAGCATGGCTGTGAAAGACTCTTTGGAAGTTCCAGAGGTCAAGTGTGATTAGCCTCGAGACACCTCAGTGGAAACGGGCCTCATCTCGCCTGCAGGGGAGAGCCTCCTGGATTTTACCGAGTTGCGGCAGGTGCTCTTGACTTACGACGGGGACTTCATGGACCCGCTCTGGTGACCTCAGGAAAGGCCAGTCCCCATGCGAGTTGCTAGAGGGCCTGTCGCTGTTCCTCTCCCATCGATGCCAGGGCCTAAGACCTTGTGTGGAGTCGGGGCCGGAACCTGAGGATTCCTCTCCAGGGCTGACATGCATCTTGGGGTACTTCTGGATTCTCCCCAGGGGAGTCAGTCCTCGTCTCGAGTGGGGGCATGCACGTGCGCTTTCCTCCCAAGCTGTAGCAGCAGTGTCACGCTTCCCTTCCCGTGTATCCTAGGATCTGTGGCTTTCCCTTCAAGGCTTTCCACGAGGCTTTCCCATGACGCTTTCCCACCAGGCTTTCCCACGAGGCTTTCCTACAGTGATGTCCCACGTGCCACCGTGGTGTCAGTTGATCCTCGGCTTGAAAGTCGAGGCAGTGCCGGGAAAATCAGGCTTCCGTGGAATGGACTGAGACATCTGGAGGATCTGGGAATGGTGGCACGACCCTGGAGTTCCTCTCGCCTTTCCTGTGGAGAGCGCCTCCTCTTGAGATGTGACGGGAACGCCGGGAATTCTTTCCCGACCACGCAGGGAAAGGATCCCTCCTCTCGAGCTAGGAGGCGGAAACGGGGCTCCTCTGGATGTGGGCGGGACTCTCGTGCTTCCTCTCGAGTGGAAACGGGTATGTCGGGGAACTTCTTGAGTTGCAGAAAGGGTGTGAAGGACCCTTTGGAACTTCCAGAGGTTAGGTGTGATTAGCCTCGAGACATCTCAGCAGAAATGGGCCTCATCTCGCCTGGAAGGGAGAACCTCCTGGATTTTCTCGAGTTGCGGCAGGCGCTCTCGACTTACGACGGGGATCCTCAGGGACCCGCTCTGGTGGCCTCAGGAAAGGCCATTCCCCATGCGAGTTGCTCGAGGGCCTTTCGGGATTCCTCTCCCATCGATGCCCAGGCCTAAGACCTTGTTGGAGTGTCGGTTCCGGAACCTGAGGATTCCTCTCCAGTGCTGACATGGATCTTGGGGCTACTTCTGGAGTCTCCCCAGGGAAGTCAGTCCTCGTCTCGTGTGGGGGCAGGCAGGTGCGCTTTCCTCCAGAGCTGTAGCAGCAGTGTCACGGTTCCCTTCGCGTGGATCAAGGGATCTGTGGCTTTCCCTCGAGGCTTTCACACGAGGCTTTGCCACGAGGCTTTCCCACAGGGCTGTCCCTCGTGCCACCGTGAGTGTGAGTCGATCCTCGGCTTGAAATTCGAGGCAGTGCAGGGAAAACAGGTTTCCCTGGAATGGACTGAGACATCTGGGGGACTCTTGGAATGGTGGCAAGACCCTTGGAGTTCCTCTATCGCCTTTCCTGTGGAGAGCGCCTCCTCTTGAGATGCGACGGGAACGCCAGGAATTCTTTCCCGACCATGCAGGGAAAGGATCCCTTCCTCTCGAGCTAGTGAGGCGGAAACGGGGCTCCTCTGGATGTGGGCGGGACTCTCGTGCTTCCTCTCGAGTGGAGACGGGTATGTCGGGGAACTTCTTGAGTTGCAGCAAGGGATGTGAAGGACGCTTTGGAAGTTCCAGAGGTTTAGGTGTGATTAGCCTCGGAGACGCCTCAGCGGAAATGGGCCTCATCTCGCCTGGAGGGGAGAACCTCCTGGATTTTCTCGAGTTGGTGGCAGGTGCTCTCGACTTACGACGGGGATCTCAGGGACCCGCTCTGGTGTCCTCAGGAAAGGCCAGTCCCCATGCGAGTTAGCTCGGGGGCCTCTCGGGATTCCTCTCCCGTCGATGCCGGGGCCTAAGACCTTGTTTGGAGTCGGTGCCGGAACGTGAGGATTCCTCTCCAGTGCTGACATGGATCTTGGGGTACTTCTGGAGTCTCCCCAGGGGAATCAGTCCTCGTCTCGAGTGGGGGCATGCACGTGCGCTTTCCTCCCGAGCTGTAGCAGCAGTGTCACGCTTCCCTTTGCGGTGGATCAAAGGATCTGTGGCTTTCCCTCGAGGCTTTCCCATGAGGCTTTCCCACCGAGGCTTTCCCACAGGGCTGTCCCACGTGCCACCGTGGTGTGAGTCGATCCTCGGCTTGAAAGTCGAGGCAGTGCAGGGAAAACAGGTTTCCCTGGAATGGACTGAGACATCTGGGGGACTCTGGGAATGGTGGCACGACCCTGGAGTTCCTCTCTCCTTTCCTGTGGAGAGCGCCTCCTCTTGAGATGCGACGGGAACGCCGGGAATTCTTTCCCGACCACACAGGGAAAGATCCTTCCTCTCGAGCTATGAGGCGGAAACGGGGCTCCTCTGGATGTGGGCGGGACTCTCGTGCTTCCTCTCGAGTGGAGACGGGTATGTCGGGGAACTTCTTGAGTTGCAGCAAGGATGTGAAGGACGTTTTGGAAGTTCCAGAGGTTAGGTGTGATTAGCCTGGGGACGCCACAGAGGAAACGGGCCTCATCTCGCCTGGAGGGGAGAACCTCCTGGATTTTCTCGAGTTGCGGCAGTTGCTCTCGACTTATGCCGGGGACCTCAGGGACCCGCTCTGATGTCCTCAGGAAAGGCCAGTCCCCATGCTAGTTGCTCGGGGCCTCTCGGGATTCTTCTCCCGTCGATGCCGGGGCCTAAAACCTTGTTTGGAGTTGGTGACGGAATGTGAGAATTCTTCTCCAGTGCTGACGTGGATCTCGGGCTACTTCTGGAGTCTCCCCAGGGGAGTCAGTCCTCGTCTCGAGTGGGGGCATGCACGTGCGCTTTCCTCCCGAGCTGTAGCAGCAGTGTCTCGCTTCCCTTCGCGTGAATCAAAGCAACTGTGGCATCCCTTGAGGCTTTCCCACGAGGCTTTCTCTCGAGGCTTTCCCACGAGGCTTTCCCACAGGGCTGTCCCACGTGCCACCGTGGTGTGAGTCCATCCTCGGCTTGAAAGTAGAGGCAGTGCAGGGAAAACAGGTTTCCCTGGAATGGACTGAGACATCTGGGGGACTCAAGGAATGGTGGTACGACCCTGGAGTTCCTCTCGCCTTTCCTGTGGAGATCGCCTCCTCTTGAGATGCGCCGGGAACACTGGTAACTCTTTCCCGATCACTGAGGGAAAGGATCCCTCCTCTCGAGCTAGGAGGCGGAAACGGGGCTCCTCTGAATTTGGGCGGGACTCTCGTGCTTCCTCTCGAATGGAGACGGGTATGTTGGGGATCTCCTTGAGTTGCAGCAAGGGTGTGAAGGACCCTTTGTAAGTTCCAGAGGTTAGGTGTGATTAGCCTTGAGACACCTCAGCGGAAATGTTCCTCATCTCGCCTGGAAGGGAGAACTTCCTGGATTTTCTCAAGTTGCAGCAGGTGCTACGGACTTAGGACGGGGAACTCAGGGACCCGCTCTGGTGGCCTCAGGAAAGGCCAGTCCCCATGCGAGTTGCTCGGGCGCATCTCGGGAATCCTCTCCCATTGGTGCCGGGGCCTAAGACCTTGTGTGGAGTCGGTGCCTGAAACTGAGGATTCCTCTCCAGTGCTGACATGGATCTTGGAGTACTTCTGGAGTCTCCCCAGGGGAGTCAGTCTTTGTCTCGAGTGGGGGCATGCACGTGCGCTTTCCTCCCGAGCTGCAGCAGCAGTGTCACGGTTCCCTTCGCGTGGATCAAGGGATCTGTGGCTTTCCCTAGAGGCTTTCCCAAAGGGCTGTCCCACGTGCCACCGTGGTGTGAGTAGATCCTCGTCCTGAAATTCGAGGCAGTGTAGGGAAACAGGTTTCCCTGGAATGGACTGAGATATCTGGGGCACTCTGGGAATGGTGGCACGACCCTGGAGTTCCGCTCGCCTTTCCTGTGGAGAGCGCCTCCTCTTGAGATGCGACGGGAACGCCGGGAATTCTTTCCCGACCATGCAGTGAAAGGATCCCTCCTCTCGAGCTAGTAGGCGGAAACGGGGTTCCTCTAGATGTGGGCGGGACTCTCGTGCTTCCTCTCGAGTGGAGACGGGTATGTCGACGAACTTCTTTAGTTTTAGCAAGTGTGTGAAGGACCCTTTGGAAGTTCCAGAGGTTTGGTGTGATTAGCCTCGAGACGCCTCAGTTAAATGGGCCTCATCTCGCCTGGAAGGGAGAACGTCCTGGATTTTCTCTAGTTGCGGCAGGTGCTCTTGACTTTTCGGCGGGGACATCAGGAACCCGCTGGTGGCCTCAGGAAAGGCAGGTGCCCATACGAGATGCTAGGGGGCCTCTCGGGATTCCTCTCCCCTGATGCCGGGGCCTAAGACCTTGTGTGGAGTCGGTGCCGGAACCTGAGGATTCCTCTCCAGGGCTGACATGGATCTTGGGGTACTTCTGGAGTCTCACCAGGGGAGTCAGTCCTCGTCTCGAGTGTGGGCATGCAAGTGCGCTTTCCTCCCGAGCTGTAGCAGCAGTGTCACGCTTCCCTTCGCTTGGATCAAGGGATCTGTGGCTTTCCCTCGAGGCTTTCCAATGAGGTTTTCCCACCAGGCTTTCCCACCAGGCTTTCCCACAGGCTGTCCCACGTGCCACCGTGATGTGAGTCGATCCTCGGCTTGAACGTCGAGGCAGTGCAGGGAAAACAGGTTTCCCTGGAATGGACTGAGACATCTGGAAGGCTCTGGGAATGGTGGCACGACCCTGGAGTTCCTCTCTCCTTTCCTGTGGAGAGCGCCTCCTCTTGAGATGCGACGGGAACCCCGGAAATTCTTTCCCGACCACGCAGGGAAAGATCCCTTCTCTCGAGCTATGAGGCGGAAACGGGGCTCCTCTGGATGTGGGCGGGACTCTCGTGCTTCCTACTCGAGTGGAGACGGGTATGTCGGGGAACTTCTTGAGTTGCAGCAAGGGTGTGAAGGACCCTTTGGAAGTTCCAGAGGTTAGGTGTGAGTAGCCTCGAGACACCTCAGCGGAAATGGGCCTCATCTCGCCTGGAGGGGAGAACCTCCTGGATTTTCTCGAGTTGCGGCAGGTGCTCTCCACTTACGATGGGGACCTCAGGGACCCACTTTGGTGGCCTTAGGAAAGGCCAGTCCCCATGCGAATTGCTCGGGGCCTCTCGGGATTCCTCTCCCGTCCGATGCCGGGGCCTAAGACCTTGTGTGGAGTCGGTGCCGGAACCTGAGGATTCCTCTCCAGTGCTGACATGGAACTTGGAGGTACTTCTGGAGTCTCCCCAGGGGAGTCAGTCCTCGTCTCGAGTGGGGGCATGCACGTGCGCTTATCCTCCCGAGCTGTAGCAGCAGTGTCACGCTTCCCTTCGCTTGGATCAAGGGATCTGTGGCTTTCCCTCGAGGCTTTCCACATGAGGCTTTTCCCACGAGGCTTTCCCACAGGGTTGTCCCACGTGCCACCATTGGTGTGAGTCCGATCCTCGGCTTGAAAGTCGAGGCAGTGCAGGGAAAACAGGTTTCCCTGTAATAGACTGAGACATCTGGGGGACTCTGGGAAAGGTGGCACGACCCTGGAGTTCCTCTCGCCTTTCCTGTGGAGAGCGCCTCCTCTTGAGATGCGACGGGAACGCCGGGATTCTTTCCCGATGACGCGGAAAGGATCCCTCCTCTCGAGCTAGTAGGCAGAAACGGGGCTCCTCTGGATGTGGGCGGGACTTTCGTGGCTTCCTCTCGAGTGGAAACGGTATGTAGGGGAACTTCTTGAGTTGCAGCCAGGGTGTGAAGCACCTTTGGAAGTTCCAGAGATTAGGTGTGATTAGCCTCGAGACGCCTCAGGAAATGGGCCCCATCTCGCCTGGAGGGGAGAAACCTCCTGGATTTTCTCGAGATAGGGTAGTTGCTCTCGACTTACGACGGGGACCTCAACGACCCGCTCTGGGGGGCCTCAGAAAAGGCCACTCCCCATGCGAATTGCTCGGGGCCTCTCAGGATTCCTCTCCCGTCGATGCGGGCCTAAGACCTTGTGTGGAGTCAGTGCCGGAAACCTGAGGTTTCCTCTGCAGTGCTGACATGGCATGGGTACTTCTGGAGTCTGGAGTCAGGAGGGAAGTCAGTCCTCGTCTCGAGTGGGGGCATGCACTGCGCTTTC
>NW_017213957.1:0-15113 GCF_001704415.2 Capra hircus | reverse complement strand
GCTCACTAGAGCTCTCCTACAGAGCAAAGGGGATGGGACAGAATCGACGAGGCCCTAGAATCCGACAATGGCCCTGTCTTTGTAGCCGCGTTAATTAACAGGTATGTGAAGCTCTAAATATCAGTGGAAATTACATACAGCATATAGGCCCCAGTGTTCTGGAATGGTGGAAAGAAACAAACCAAACTCTTGAAGAGACACTTTCAAAATGGATCATAGAGACTGACTGTCCTGGATGGGCTTGCTTCCGGCAGACTTACTCATATTACGGGTAACCGCACGTTCCACAGTTGTTGTCCTTTGAAATTTTCTATGGGAGACCAGTATAGAATCCGACAATGGCCCTGTCTTTGTAGCCGCGTTAATTAACAGGTATGTGAAGCTCTAAATATCAGTGGAAATTACATACAGCATATAGGCCCCAGTGTTCTGGAATGGTGGAAAGAAACAACCAAACTCTTGAAGAGACACTTTCAAAATGGATCATAGAGACTGACTGTAGGTGGATGGGCTTGCTTCCGGCAGACTTACTCATATTACGGGTAACCGCACATTCCCACAGTTGTTGTCCTTATGAAATTTTCTATGGGAGACCCCCTCCCACAGTGAGGCAGGTGTTAGCAGATTTGCCACAAGTAAGGGGGTGGGATTTCACAGCAGATGGAACAATTAGGTAAGGTAATAAATCAGGTAACTAAGTTTGTATAAAAAAGAATATCATTCCCCCTTGAGGAACAGATTCATGAATTTGTGCTCAGTGATCAGGTGTGGCTCAATGACTGGAAACACAATTCCTTGGACTGACATCGGAAAGGTGCATTTACTGTTGTTTTAGCCACAATTCTGAAAGTGATGGGAATACCAGACCACCTAACCTGCCTCTTGAGAAATCTGGATGAAGGTCAGGAAGCAACAGTTAGAGCAGGACATGGAACAACAGACTGGTTCCAAAAAGGAAAAGGAGTATGTCAAGGCTGTATATTGTCACCCTGTTTATTTAACTTCTATGCAGAGTACATCATGAAAAATGCTGGGATGGAAGATACATAAAGCTGAATCAAGATTGCCAGTAGAAATATCAATCAACTTAGATATGCAGATGACACCACCATTATGGCAGAACGTGAAGAGGAACGGGTATGTCGGGGAACTTCTTGAGTTGCAGCAAGGGTGTGAAGGACCCATTGGAAGTTCCAGAGGTTAGGTGTGGTTAGTCTCGAGATGCCTCAGCGGAAATGGGCCTCATGTCGCCTGGAACGGAGAGGCTCCTGGATATTCCCGAGTTTCAGCAGGTGCTCTCGAGTTACGACAGGGATTCAGGGACCCGCTCTGGCGGCCGCAGGAAAGGCCAGTTATCATGCGTGTTGCTAGGGGGCCTCTCGTGATTCCTCTCCCGTCGATGCCGGGGCCTAAGACCTTGTGTGGAGTCGGGGCCGGAAGCTGAGGATTCCTCTCCAGTGCTGACATGGATTTTGGGGTACTTCTGGAGTCTCCACAAAGTAGTCGGGCCTCGTCTCGAGTGGGGGCATGAGCGTGCCCTTTCCTCCCATGCTGTAGCAGCAGTGTCACGCTTCCCTTGCGTGGACCAAGGGATCTGTGGCTTTCCCTCGAGTCTTTCCCACGAGGCTTTCCCACAGGGCTGTCCCACGTGTCACGGTGGTGTGAGTCGATCCTCGGCGTGAAAGCCAAGGCAGTGCAGGGAAAACAGGTTCCTGTGGAACGGACTGAGATATCTGGGGGAGACTTGGAATGGTGGCACGACCCTGCATTTCCTCTTCCCTTTCCTTTTGGAGAGCGCCTCCTCTTGAGATGCGATGGGAATGCCGGGAATTCTTTCCCGACCAAGCAGGGAAAGGATCCATCCTCTCGAGTTATGAGCCGGAAACGGAGCTCCTCTGGACGTGGCCGGGACCCTCGTGCTTCCTCTTGAGTGGAAACGGGTATGTCGGGGAACTTCTTGAGTTGCAGCATGGCTGTGAAAGACTCTTTGGAAGTTCCAGAGGTCAAGTGTGATTAGCCTCGAGACACCTCAGTGGAAAACGGGCCTCATCTCGCCTGCAGGGGAGAGCCTCCTGGATTTTACGAGTTGCGGCAGGTGCTCTTGACTTACGACGGGGACCTCATGGACCCGCTCTGGTGACCTCAGGAAAGGCCAGTCCCCATGCGAGTTGCTAGAGGGCCTGTCGCTGTTCCTTTCCCATCGATGCCAGGGCCTAAGACCTTGTGTGGAGTCGGGGCCGGAACCTGAGGATTCCTCTCCAGGGCTGACATGCATCTTGGGGTACTTCTGGATTCTCCCCAGGGGAGTCAGTCCTCGTCTCGAGTGGGGGCATGCACGTGCGCTTTCCTCCCAAGCTGTAGCAGCAGTGTCACGCTTCCCTTCCCGTGTATCCTAGGATCAGTGGCTTTCCTTCGAGGCTTTCCACGAGGCTTTCCCATGACGCTTTCCCACCAGGCTTTCCCACGAGGCTTTCCTACAGTGATGTCCCACGTGCCACCGTGGTGTCAGTTGATCCTCGGCTTGAAAGTCGAGGCAGTGCCGGGAAATCAGGCTTCCGTGGAATGGACTGAGACATCTGGAGGATCTGGGAATGGTGGCACGACCCTGGAGTTCCTCTCGCCTTTCCTGTGGAGAGCGCCCCCTCTTGAGATGTGACGGGAACGACGGGAATTCTTTCCCGACCACGCAGGGAAAGGATCCCTCCTCTCGAGCTAGGAGGCGGAAACGGGGCTCCTCTGGATGTGGGCGGGACTCTCGTGCTTCCTCTCGAGTGGAAACGGGTATGTCGGGGAACTTCTTGAGTTGCCAGAAAGGGTGTGAAGGACCCTTTGGAAATTCCAGAGGTTAGGTGTGATTAGCCTCGAGACATCTCAGCAGAAATGGGCCTCATCTCGCCTGGAAGGGAGAACCTCCTGGATTTTCTCGAGTTGCGGCAGGCGCTCTCGACTTACGACGGGGTCCTCAGGGACCCGCTCTGGTGGCCTCAGGAAAGGCCATTCCCCATGCGAGTTGCTCCAGGGCCTTTCGGGATTCCTCTCCCATCGATGCCCAGGCCTAAGACCTTGTGCGGTGTCGGTTCCGGAACCTGAGGATTCCTCTCCAGTGCTGACATGGATCTTGGGCTACTTCTGGAGTCTCCCCAGGGAAGTCAGTCCGCGTCTCGTGTGGGGGCAGGCAGGTGCGCTTTCCTCCAGAGCTGTAGCAGCAGTGTCACGGTTCCCTTCGCGTGGATCAAGGGATCTGTGGCTTTCCCTAGAGGCTTTCACACGAGGCTTTGCCACGAGGCTTTCCCCACAGGGCTGTCCCTCGTGCCACCGTAGTGTGAGTCGATCCTCGGCTTGAAATTCGAGGCAGTTCAGGGAAAACAGGTTTCCCTGGAATGGACTGAGACATCTGGGGGACTCTTGGAATGGTGACAAGACCTTGGAGTTCCTCTCGCCTTTTCTGTGAAGAGCGCCTCCTCTTGAGATGCGACGGGAACGCCGGGAATTCTTTCCCGACCAGGCAGGGAAAGGATCCCTCCTCTCGAGCTAGTAGGCGGAAACGGGGCTCCTCTGGATTTGGGCGGGACTCTCGTGCTCCTCCCGAGTGGAGACGGGTATGTCGGGGAACTTCTTGAGTTTCAGCAAGGATGTGAAGGACGTTTTGGGAAGTTCCAGAGGTTAGGTGTGATTAGCCTGGGGACGCCACAGAGGAAACGGGCCTCATCTCGCCTGGAGGGGAGAACCTCCTGGATTTTCTCGAGTTGCGGCAGTTGCTCTCGACTTATGCCTGGGACCTCAGGGACCCGCTCTGAATGTCCTCAGGAAAGGCCAGTCCCCATGCTAGTTGCTCGGGCCTCTCGGGATTCTTCTCCCGTCGATGTCCGGGGCCTAAAACCTTGTTTGGAGTCGGTGACGGAATGTGAGGATTCCTCTCCAGTGCTGACGTGGATCTCGGGCTACTTCTGGAGTCTCCCCAGGGGAGTCAGTCCTCGTCTCGAGTGGGGGCATGCACGTGCGCTTTCCTCCCGAGCTGTAGCAGCAGTGTCTCGCTTCCCTTCGCGTGAATCAAAGCAACTGTGGCATCCCTTGAGGCTTTCCCACGAGGCTTTCTCTCGAGGCTTTCCCACGAGGCTTTCCCACAGGGCTGTCCCACGTGCCACCGTGGTGGTGAGTCCATCCTCGGCTTGAAAGTAGAGGCAGTGCAGGGAAAACAGGTTTCCCTGGAATGGACTGAGACATCTGGGGGACTCAGGGAATGGTGGTACGACCCTGGAGTTCCTCTCGCCTTTCCTGTGGAGATCGCCTCCTCTTGAGATGCGCCGGGAACACTGGTAACTCCTTTCCCGATCACTGAGGGAAAGGATCCCTCCTCTCGAGCTAGGAGGCGGAAACGGGGCTCCTCTGAATTTGGGCGGGACTCTCGTGCTTCCTCTCGAATGGAGACGGGTATGTTGGCGATCTCCTTGAGTTGCAGCAAGGGTGTGAAGGACCCTTTGTAATTTGCCAGAGGTTAGGTGTGATTAGCCTTGAGACACCTCAGCGGAAATGTTCCTCATCTCGCCTGGAAGGGAGAACTTCCTGGATTTTCTCAAGTTGCAGCAGGTGCTACGGACTTAGGACGGGGAACTCAGGGACCCGCTCTGGTGGCCTCAGGAAAGGCCAGTCCCCATGCGAGTTGCTCGGGCGCATCTCGGGAATCCTCTCCATTGGTGCCGGGGCCTAAGACCTTGTGTGGAGTCGGTGCCTGAAACTGAGGATTCCTCTCCAGTGCTGACATGGATCTTGGAGTACTTCTGGAGTCTCCCCAGGGGAGTCAGTCTTTGTCTCGAGTGGGGGCATGCACGTGCGCTTTCCTCCCGAGCTGCAGCAGCAGTGTCATGGTTCCCTTCGCGTGGATCAAGGGATCTGTGGCTTTCCCTCGAGGCTTTCCCAAAGGACTGTCCCACGTGCCACCGTGGTGTGAGTAGATCCTCGTCCTGAAATTCGAGGCAGTGTAGGGAAACAGGTTTCCCTGGAATGGACTGAGATATCTGGGGGACTCTGGGAATGGTGGCACGACCCTGGAGTTCCGCTCGCCTTTCCTGTGGAGAGCGCCTCCTCTTGAGATGCGACGGGAACGCCGGGAATTCTTTCCCGACCATGCAGGGAAAGGATCCCTCCTCTCGAGCTAGTAGGCGGAAACGGGGTTCCTCTAGATGTGGGCGGGACTCTCGTGCTTCTTCTTGAGTGGAGACGGGTATGTCGACGAACTTCTTTAGTTTTAGCAAGTGTGTGAAGGACCCTTTGGAAGTTCCAGAGGTTTGGTGTGATTAGCCTCGAGACGCCTCAGTTAAATGGGCCTCATCTCGCCTGGAAGGGAGAACGTCCTGGATTTTTTCTAGTTGCGGCAGGTGCTCTTGACTTTCGACGGGGACATCAGGAACCCGCTGGTGGCCTCAGGAAAGGCAGGTGCCCATACGAGATGCTAGGGGGCCTCTCGGGATTCCTCTCCCCTGATGCCGGGGCCTAAGACCTTGTGTGGAGTCGGTGCCGGAACCTGAGGATTCCTCTCCAGGGCTGACATGGATCTTGGGGTACTTATGGGAGTCTCACCAGGGGAGTCAGTCCTCGTCTCGAGTGTGGGCATGCAAGTGCGCTTTCCTCCCGAGCTGTAGCAGCAGTGTCACGCTTCCCTTCGCTTGGATCAAGGGATCTGTGGCTTTCCCTCGAGGCTTTCCAATGAGGTTTTCCCACCAGGCTTTCCCACCAGGCTTTCCCACAGGGCTGTCCCACGTGCCACCGTGGTGTCAGTCGATCCTCGGTTTGAAAGTCGAGGCAGTGCCGGGGAAACAGGCTTCCCTGGAATGGACTGAGACATCTGGGGGACTCTGGGAATGGTGGCACGACCCTGGAGTTCCTCTCGCCTTTCCTGTGGACAGCGCCTCCTCTTGAGATGCGACGGGAACGCCCGGGAATTCTTTCCCGACCACGCAGCAAAAGGATCCCTCCTCTCGAACTTGGAGGCAGAAACGGGGCTCCTCTGGATGTGGGCGTGACTCTCGTGCTTCCTCTCGAGTGGAGACGGGTATGTTGGGGAACTTCTTGAGTTGCAGCAAGGGTGTGAAGGATCCTTTGGAATTCCAGAGGTTAGGTGTGTTTAGAGTCGAGACGCCTTAGCGGAAATGGGCCTCATCTCCCCTGGAGGGGAGAATCTCCTGGATTTTTTCGAGTTGCGGTACGTGCTCTCGCCTTACGTCGGGGACCACTGGGACCCGCTCTGGTGGCCTCAGGAAAGGCCAGTCCCCTTGCGAGTTGCTCGGGGGCCTCTCGGGATTCCTCTCCCGTCGATGCCAGGGCCTAAGACCTTGTGTGGAGTCGGTGCCTGCCGGGGTCCAGCCCCGGTGGATCCAGGGAATTCGAAGGGTGGACGGCGTTGGCGTGGAAAGACTTGTTTGTTTATTAATGTAAGATTAGATTAAGAAACTATAGTGTAGTAAGAAGATTAAGTGGAGGAAGAGGGCTGAATAGCTTGGTTTACGCGGAAGGCCAATAAAATTCCAGACAAGGAATTTGCACCATCTACGTTGGGCCACCGGCGCCCGCTTGAATATCTAAGGGTGCCTCGCCTTAAGCTCCCTTTCGTGCGGGTCTTAACAGCCGGGGGCAAGTAAGTAGACCTGGCGAGCCTCCGCGCCCCAGATGGAGATTCAGCCTGAAGTTAAAGTAAAGAGCAGAGAGAGGGAAGGGGAGAGAAGAAGAGAGAGAGAGAGACATGGGGGGGAGCCAGAGTCCCAAGAAACCAGGCCGAGAGACTAGTTCGAGAAACTGGCCCCCATCCTTTATTGTTCAGAAGGCCTTTTATACTTTTGATAAAACACGGAGATCAATGGGTAACACAAAATTATGTAGCGTTCACAACCCAGATTCTTTCCGTATATCATTTTGTATACAAAAGGTCTCAGGTGATTTACATTATCTTTTGGCCAAGAGGCTTGTTAACACTTTTTGGCTCTCTTCCTTAATGAATGTTAATTTTGTTTCCCCTGAAGTGTTTTTTTTTTTTTTAATCTGCATCTCCTTAAAGCATTAAAGTTACATCTCTATAGAACAAAGGTGCAGTGGGATATAACAAAGAAGGTACTTAACTCAAAGATCTAATGTTGCTAATACCAGGTCTACTACTTGTTTTTCTATATACCAACTATATCTAAAAATAAAGGATATGAAAATTTGGCAGCAAGCATTGACCCAAAAAATGAAACCTTTAATCAGTCCTATTCTAAAGATTTTGACTCCTCGGAAGCTCCTACATTCCTAGGATGTTTTAAGCTTCCTGTGCCTCCTGCGGTCAGGAGGCCTCAAACAATCACATGCGCAGCTGTACGAGTCCTGCAGGCAGGCTAGAAAGCCATCGGAGGGGTTTTTGGATTGAAACACTCTTTCAAATGCAGAAGACTAAAGCCCTGATTTGACTTTTCCAGAGAATGTCAGAAAGAGTGGAAAATCAGAGCAGAAAAGCCGGCAGATTTTTGTTGGGGTACGTGCTTAGGAATTTGCAGAGGGGTCCCTGAAGTCTGAGCACGCCTTGCGTATGTCAGCTTCCTTCCTCATGACCTTGTCACGGGCGGGATTCCTCACACTGGCTCCCAGCATCTCACCCTGTTTTATTTTAAATAATTAATTATTTATGTTTAAAATCAGGTGCAGTTCGGTCGCGAGATTCCGAATGCTCTGCCGAAGAATCTAGACAATACAGGGAAGAATGATTACGAGGAGCAAGATTATAAAGAGTAGACAGAATAGTCTTTCCAGAAATGAAGTTAGAGAAAGTGTGGAAAAAGTCATTGGCTTCTCCTGAGGTGGTAAAATCTAATCGGGAGTGTTCCAAGGTCTGAATCTGGTTATGCAGTTTCCCTAAGTCTAAACTAATATCTGAGCTGTTCCAAAACACCTAAAACTTGATTTTTTAACATATTGGGCATTTACACTTGTTGAGTCAATGACCGCTGCCATAGTAACAATAACAGTTATTGTAACACAGCAAGAACATAATTATCATATCAATAAGTTGTTACAGTTACAGGACATCTTTAAAACCACAAAAGAGCAGACATTACTTTGAGGAGTTAAACAAGATGAAAACATCCATGGTTCACAAGTTGCTACATTAGGTACGTTAAGTTTTCTGGAATCATTGGTGAAAAGAAGAACATAAGGAGAGGATAGACAAGCCAAAATAGAGTAAATAGAGTCATTTTCTGGTTGGAGTTTGCGCTGCAGCAGCTGTTAGTCCCGCCGGGATCTTGATGTTTCTTTTGCCTCTTCTGCCGGTGGGAGCAGCGGCCTTCACCCCGCCCTCTGACAGTGGCGCTGTAACGGGGGCTGCGAGTGCGGTGCACTGGGTTCCGTCAGTCAGGCTGGCCCCGCCGGCAGCTTTTGGTGCACGGCTGTTTCCCGCGGCGGTGGCGGCAGAGAAGTTCCCTTTTTCTTTTGTGGCGAATCAGTCTGTCCGGGATCCAAATTGACGAATCTGCACCCTGTGGAAAAAATATAAACACTTCCTCGACCCGCAGCAAATTCTGGGTCGGGATCTTTTTGTTATCTGGAGATCTTTTTGCTTTACCAATGGCTTTTTATTTTACTGTTCCAAACGAATCAGCATTTAACTTATTACAAAGAGAACATGTTGTAAAATCTGATGGGGGAAAACTATACTTAATTTCTCCTTTTTTAATTTTTGAATTAACAAAGCACGTGAGGGTAAATGATGCAAGATCTGATCACAAGAATTTCCTATAGCAATCTGCCAATCAGCAAACATTTGAAAAGCATCAAGTTGTTTTTTGTTATATGGAATTACAATTTTTGATGGCTCTTTACTGAACAATTTAATAAATCAGTATGCTTGAATTAATCTTTTAAATTAATATGTCAGTAATTTTTTCTTAGGCAGAGGCCATTGTTCCACCAAGTTGGGATAAGATAAAACTATTTTTTGGGGGGTCATTAGATGGAACCAATGGGCCTTCTTGTCACAAGCATCCTGTAGGTATACATTTTGTGGCAAGAATAATTTAATCTCCTTTTTTGGCAATATTAATCTTAATTAACTGATCATTTAAAGCCTCATTCACTTTAACGAAAGCCAACTGTGTCACACTAGTCAACTTTTTCTTAGAACTGGGATTAGGATTGTTATTTTTCAGCAATCAAACAAAAGGCTTTAAATCTACAAAAGTCAGTTTTAAATGTGGGCATATCCAATTAATATCACCTAATAATTTTTGGAAATCATTTAAAGTTAGTAAATAATCTCTCAGCAGCTTTAAAAGGACATTATCAGTTTTAAAACTTTTGGCAGACCCAAATATAAGAAGCAAGAAAAGCTTTTTTAATGATCTTTTTATAACCCAAATCTGGTCTATAGCCTTTTAGATGACAAGTAACCATTTAATCTTTGCTTGAATACTTCCAGCAACGGGGAGCTCACTATTCACCAAGGTTTTAAACTCTCTCTCACCTCTTACTCTATAGCATTTTTATCCTGCATACCACCTTTTCTAATCCCACCAACTCCTTTTCAGTAGTATATGTTGGCCAGGAGCTGCGCTAGTCTCTCAGCAATGTAAGAAACGTCTTGTCTATTGTCTAACAGCCATGACATTTTATATCTTTAAAAAATCTTTTAAAGGCCTAGAAGCTGCAATTTTTTGCACCCAAAAAGCTAGATCTAGATCCTCTGGGGCTTTTTTTGTCTGGTTTTTCTGTCTGGTAATAAGGTAAAAGCAAAAGCTGTGCTATTTTTTAATTTTAATTGCACAGTTTTAGCAGGTGGCGATATCAAAACTTCAATTTTTTTTAGTATAATCAGAATTTACTACACAAGACACTACCGAAATTTTTTGAAAAGAAAGCAAGCTATGCCCCAGCACAAGTCTTACAATGTCCTCAGGCAGGGGACTAGCCACTGGAATCTGAGTCAGGAGCTATTATTATTAAGGTGGTGGAACTGAGGTCCAGGCCTGAGCTACCTGGGGTTGTTTGGTACGGCTTGTTATCTCTGTTTAGCAAGACATTTTGGCAAAAAATGTTCTATTTGGCCTCAAGAGAAACATTTTGCATTTGTTAAGTCCTTTTTATTACGAATATTTTTCTTTTTTTTTTCCTGTTTTTCTTCCTTTTTCTTTTTTTTGTTGGGTGAGGCCCCTCCTGAGGGGATTTTATGCAAGGAGCAAGCTCTGTTTTAAAAGCTCTTTTGCTCAAAAATATTGTCACTATCGTTTTCAAACTTAAGCAATGTTCTGGGAGGCTTTGGATATAAAGTGGGGAGTTCTTAAGCCCTGGGGAGGCGCAAGCAGAGGTTGCAGTGGTCGCCTTAAATAAGACAACTCTTTTAAAGGTTTGGTTTGTGTAGAGGGGGAGGGGGCTCTCCAGGGCGCTCGGCCGCTGCGTCCTATAAGCACCCTCCTTCCTCGGGAGGAAGAGTACAGTCTCTCTCCTTTTGTTTGCCAATGGCAGAAAATATGATCTGCGTAATAGGTGGAGACCCACTACGATCCACTGCTATAGTCTCTCCCATAGGCTATCTAACTAACAGCCTCATGACGGGGGTTCAGAACATTTGTAATAATATTTTACAGAGCAAAAGCATTTACAGGCCCATGCAAAGTATAATTAGTTTTTAGCTGTTTTATTACCTTTATCCAAGTATCTAAATCTCTTTTCTGGAAACCAAGGACATTGGTCTCGTAACACGAGCCTTTTAATCTTTAATTTGTCTTTTTTGTTTAACAGTTACAAAATTACTTGTATAAAGAGGTGTCATTGTTTTGAGTCATTGTTACCCGTGTCAGAAAATTAAGAGTTATAGAAAAGTCTGCCTTGACAAAAAGGTTTTACCTTAGCCAAGGGGGGTTTTGTTTTAAACCCTAAGATAGCAGGTTTCTTTTCAACCTCTAGAGCACCAGGTTTCTCTTAAACCCTTGAACACTTCCCACTCGTCCTCACCCTGTCTATCCTACAGGGGGGTCCGCGGCACCCTGAGTGGGGTCCTAGCCGTCCCGAACACTCAACACTGGGGGAGTACCCGAAAGTACTCCGGGGGGAGTGATTAAGTCACTCCGGGGGGAGCAACAGAGAGTGCTCCGGGGGGAGCAACAGAGAGTGCTCCGGGGGAGCTTTTGCTCCGAGGAACCTACCTTTGAATAGCCTGTTCCGGGCACCACTTGCCGGGGTCCAAGCCCGGTGGATCCAGGGAATTCGAAGGGTGGACGGCGTTGGCGTGGAAAGACTTGTTTGTTTATTAATGTAAGATTAGATTAAGAAACTATAGTGTAGTAAGAAGATTAAGTGGAGGAAGAGGGCTGAATAGCTTGGTTTACGCGGAAGGCCAATAAAATTCCAGACAAGGAATTTGCACCATCTACGTTGGGCCACCGGCGCCCGCTTGAATATCTAAGGGTGCCTCGCCTTAAGCTCCCTTTCGTGCGGGTCTTAACAGCCGGGGCAAGTAAGTAGACCTGGCGAGCCTCCGCGCCCCAGATGGAGATTCAGCCTGAAGTTAAAGTAAAGAGCAGAGAGAGGGAAGGGGAGAGAAGAAGAGAGAGAGAGAGACATGGGGGGAGCCAGAGTCCCAAGAAACCAGGCCGAGAGACTAGTTCGAGAAACTGGCCCCCATCCTTTATTGTTCAGAAGGCCTTTTATACTTTTGATAAAACACGGAGATCAATGGGTAACACAAAATTATGTAGCGTTCACAACCCAGATTCTTTCCGTATATCATTTTGTATACAAAAGGTCTCAGGTGATTTACATTATCTTTTGGCCAAGAGGCTTGTTAACACTTTTTGGCTCTCTTCCTTAATGAATGTTAATTTTGTTTCCCCTGAAGTGTTTTTTTTTTTTTAATCTGCATCTCCTTAAAGCATTAAAGTTACATCTCTATAGAACAAAGGTGGAGTGGGATATAACAAAGAAGGTACTTAACTCAAAGATCTAATGTTGCTAATACCAGGTCTACTACTTGTTTTTCTATATACCAACTATATCTAAAAATAAAGGATATGAAAATTTGGCAGCAAGCATTGACCCAAAAAATGAAACCATTAATCAGTCCTATTCTAAAGATTTTGACTCCTCGGAAGCTCCTACATTCCTAGGATGTTTTAAGCTTCCTGTGCCTCCTGCGGTCAGGAGGCCTCAAACAATCACATGCGCAGCTGTACGAGTCCTGCAGGCAGGCTAGAAAGCCATCGGAGGGGTTTTTGAATTGAAACACTCTTTCAAATGCAGAAGACTAAAGCCCTGAATTGAATTTTTCCAGAAAATGTCAGAAGAGTGGAAAAACAGAGCACAAAAGCCGGCAGATTTTAGTTGGGGTACGTGCTTAGGAATTTCCAGAGGGGTCCCTGAAGTCTGAGCACGCCTTGCATATGTCAGCTTCCTTCCTCATGACCTTGTCATGGGCAGGATTCCTCACACTGGCTCCCAGCAGGTGCCGGAACCTGAGGATTCCTCTCCAGTGCTGACATGGATCTTGGGGTAATTCTGGAGTCTCCCCAGGGGAGTCAGTCCTCGTCTCGAGTGGGGGCATGAACGTGCGGTTTCCTCTCGAGCTGTAGCAGCAGAGTCACGATTCCCTTCGCGTGGATCAAGGGATCTGTGGCTTTCCCTCGAGGCTTTCCCACGAGGCTTTCCCACAGGGCTGTCCCACGTGCCACCGTGGTGTGAGTCGATCCTCGGCTTGAAGGTGGAGGCAGTGCAGGGAAAAACAGGTTTCCCTGGAATGGACTGAGACATCTGGGGGACTCTGGGAATGGTGGGCACGATCCCTGGAGTTCCTCTCCCCTCTCCGGTGGAGACCGACTCCTCTTGAGATGTGACAGGAACGCCGGGAATTCTTTCCCGACCACGTAGGGAAAGGATCCCTCCTCTCGAGCTAGGAGGCGGAAACGGGGCTCCTCTGGATGTGGGCGGGACTCTCGTGCTTCCTCTCGAGTGGAGACGGGTATGTCGGGGAACTTCTTGAGTTGCAGCAAGGGTGTGAAGGACCCTTTGGAAAGTTCCAGAGGTTAGGTGTGTTTAGACTCGAGACGCCTCAGCGGAAATGGGCCTCATCTCGCCTGGAGGGGAGAACCTCCTGTATTATCTCGAGTTGAAGCATGTGCTCTCGACTTAGGACGGGGAACTCAGGGACCCGCTCTGGTGGCCTCAGGAAAGGCCAGACCCATGCGAGTTGCTCGGTGGCCTCTCGGGATTCCTCTCCCGTCGATGCTGTGGCCAAGGCCTTGTGTGGAGTCGGTTCCGGAACCTGAGGATTTCTCTCCAGTGCTGACATGGATCTTGGGGTACTTCTGGAGTCTCCCCAGGGGAGTCAGTCCTCGTCTTGAGGGGAGGCATGCACGTGCGCTTTCCTCCCGAGCTGTAGCAGCAGTGTCGCGCTTCCCTTCGCGTGGATCAAGGGATCTGTGGCTTTCCCTCGAGGCTTTCCCACGGGGCTTTCCCACAGGGCTGTCCCACGTGCCACCGTGGTGTGAGTGGATCCTCGGCTTGAAAGTCGAGGCAGTGCAGGGAAAATAGGTTTCCCTGGAATAGACTGAGAAATCTGTGGCACTCAGGGAATGGTGGTCACGACCCTGGAGATCCCCTCGTGTTTCCTGTGGAGAGCGCTCCTCTTGAGATGCGACCGGAACACCGGGAATTCTTTCCCGACAACGCAGGGAAAGGATTCCACCCTCTCGAGCTATGAGGCGGAAACAGGGGCTTCTCTGGATGTGGGCAGGACTCTCGTGCTTCCTCTCGAGTGGAGACTGGGTACGTCGGGGAAACTTCTTGAGTTGCAGCAAGGGTGTGAAGGACCCTTTGGAAATTCCAGAGGCCAGGTTGATTAGCCTCGAGACGCCTCCGCGGAAAATGGGCTTCATCTCGCCTGGAGGAGAACCTCCTGGATTTTCTCGAGTTTCACAGGTGCTCTCGACTTAAGACGAGACCTCAGGACCCGCTCTGGTGGCCTCAGGAAAGGCCAGTCCCCATGCGAGTTGCTCGGGGGCCTCTCGGATTCCTCTCCCGTCGATGCCGGGGCCTAAGACTTGTGTGGAGACAGTGCCGGAACCTGAAGATTCCTCTCCAGTGCTGACATGGATCTTGGGGTACTTCTGGAGTCTCCACCGGGGATTCAGTCCTCGTCTCGACTTAGGTCATGCACGTGCACTTTCCTCCCGAGCTGTGCAGCAGTGTCATGCTTCCCTTCGCGTGGATGAAGAAATCTGTGGCTTTCATCGAGGTTTTTGCAGGAGGCTTTCCCACGAGGCTTTCCCACAGGGCTGTCCCACGTGCCACCGTGGTGTGAGTCGATCCTCGGCTTGAAAGTCGAGGCAGTGCAGGAAAAACTGGTTTCCCTGGAATGGACTGAGACATCTGGCGGACTCTGGTATGGTGGCTCGACCCTGGAATTCCTCTCGCCTTTCCTGTGGAGAGCGCCTCCTCTTGAGATGCGACGGAAACGCCGGGAATTCTTTCCCGAACACGCAGGGAAAGGATCCCTCCTCTCGAGCTAGGAGGCGGAAACGGGGCTCCTCTGGATGTCGGCGGGAGTCTCGAGCTTTCTCTCAAGTGGAGACGGTTATGTCGGGGAACTTCTTGAGTTGCAACAAGTGGGTGATGTACCCTTTGGAAGTTCCAGACGTTAGGTGTGATTAGCCTCGAGAGGCCTCATTGGAAATGGGCCTCATCTCGCCTGGAGGGGAGAACCTTCTGGATTTTCTCGAGTTGCGGCAGTTTCTCTCTACTTACGACGGGGACCTCAGGACATGCTCTGGTGGCCTCAGGAAAGGCCAGTCCCCATGCGAGTTGCTCGGGGGCCTCTCGGGATTCCTCTCCTGTCGATGCCGGGGCCTAAGACCTTGTGTGGACTCGGTGCCGGAACCTGAGGATTCCCTCTCCAGTCCTGACATGGATCTTGGGTACGTCCTGAGTCTCCCCTGGGGAGTCAGTCCTCGTCTCGAGTGGGGGCATGCACGTGCGCTTTCCTCCCCAGCTGTAGCAGCAGTGTCAGGCTTCCCTTTGCGTGGATCAAGGATCTGTGGCTTTCGTTTCCTTGCTTTTTCCACGAGGCTTTACCTCGAGTCTTTCCCACAAGGCTGTCCCACGTG